>NC_041384.1:75925245-75945619 GCF_002162155.2 Triticum dicoccoides
CTGTCGGCGGGGAAGTGGGGCGCGGGCTTGCCGCGTGGCGCGCCCCGGTTAGCCGGAGGCGGCGGCGGATGCTGTCCGGCCGGGCCGGACGTGTCCGGTGCGGCGAGGAGCAGTGGATCTAGGGTTAGGGGTGGCTTGAACCGGAATTTGAGGAGGGGGGTTCTATGTATAGGCATAGAGGGAGCTAGGAGAGCCCAAATGAGGTGCGGTTTTCGGCCACGCGATCGTGATCGAACGCTCTAGATGATGGAGAGGGTTTTGGTGGGTTTGGGGCCAACTTGGAGGGGTGTTGGGCTGCAACACACACAAGGCCTTTTCGGTCCCTCGGTTAACCGTTGGAGTATCAAACGAAGTCCAAATGATACGAAACTTGACAGGCGGTCTACCGGTAGTAAACCAAGGCCGCTTGGCAAGTCTCGGTCCAATCCGAAAATGTTTAATCCCCACACACGAAAGAAAGGTAGAATTGACCACCGGAGGAGAACGAAGCGTCGGAATGCAAAACGGACAACGGGGAAAATGCTCGAATGCATGAGATGAACACGTATGCAAATGCAATGCACATGAAGACATGAAATGAGATGCATGACAACGATAACAACACACGGAGACAAAAACCCGAACCCGAGAAAACAAAATAACTTAACGTCGGAAACGACAAGAGTTGGAGTACATATTGGGTAAGTTACATCCGGGGTGTTACAACACTCCACCACTACGAAAGGATCTCGTCCCGAGATCTAGGACTGAAAGAACGCCGGGTACTCAGAACGGAGGTGATCCTCGCGTTCCCAGGTAGCTTCACGGTCGGAATGGTGTGACCACTTGACTTTGAGTAATTTGATTGACTTGTTGCGAGTCTTGCGTTCAGTCTCTTCAAGAATAGCAGCTGGGTGCTCACGATAGGAGAGATCTTCTTGGAGCTCAATGTCCTCGAAGTTGACGGTGCGGTCAGGAGTCTTGAAGCACTTTCGGAGCTGAGAGACATGGAACACATCATGAACATTTGCAAAGTTTGAAGGAAGCTCGAGTTGATAGGCGAGATCGCCTCTCTTGCTGACAATCTTGAAAGGTCCCACGTATCTAGGGGCAAGCTTCCCTTTGATACCGAAGCGAAGAGTACCTTTCATAGGAGAGACGTGGAGGTAAACATGATCTCCGATCTCGAAAGCCAAATCACGATGCTTACTATCATAGTAGCTCTTCTGACGGGATTGGGCTGCTTTGAGGTTATCTCGAATGACTTTGCACATTTCCTCTACCTCTGTGATTAAGTCATTTCCCAAAAGCTGACGTTCATCGGTTTCGGACCAGTTGAGAGGGGTACGACACTTCCTGCCATACATAATTTCAAATGGGGCCTTGCCCGAACTTGCTTGAAAACTGTTGTTGTAGGAGAATTCAGCATAAGGAAGACAATCCTCCCACTTCATGCCGATGGAGATCACACAAGCCCTGAGCATATCTTCAAGAATCTGATTGACATGCTCGACTTGGCCGCTAGTTTGAGGATGGAAAGCTGTGCTGAAGCGGATGTTGGTGCCCATGGCCTTCTAAAAAGAATCCCAAAACTTGGAGGTAAAGATGCTGCCACGGTCTGAAGAGATCACTTGTGGAATACCGTGCAGAGACACAATACGAGAGGTGTAGAGTTCCGCCAATTGAGCTGCAGTGATTGGCTCTTTGATAGGCAGAAAGTGAGCCACTTTAGTGAGTTTGTCGATGACAACGAATATAGCATCATTGCAACGTTTGGACTTTGGAAACCCAGTCACGAAGTCCATTTCAATGTGGTCAAACTTCCATTCTGGAATGGCAAGAGGTTGGAGGAGACCAGCTGGTCTTTGGTGTTCTGCCTTCACTCTTCTGCAGACATCACATTCATTTATGAACTGAGCAATCACACGCTTCATTCGAGTCCACCAATAAGCCTGCTTGAGGTCCTGATACATCTTCGTGCTCCCAGGGTGGATGGAGAGGAGAGAATTGTGAGCCTAGTTCATGATCACTTTACGGAGGTCACCTTTGGGTACAACAATACGATCCTCGAAGAAGAGAGTATCCTTGTCATCAAGGCGGTAGCACTTGTACTTGGGTTGACTCTTGGCAATCCCAATCTTCACCTTTTTCACCATAGCATAAAGAAGCTGGGCTTGGCGAATCTGGTCTTCCAAGGTAGGAGAGACTTGAAGGTTGGCGAGGAGACCTTGAGGAACAACTTGCAGATTAAGTTTGCGGAAAGCTTCACAAAGCTCGGGTTGATAAGGCTTGAGAATCAGACTGTTGCAATAAGCTTTCCTGCTCAATGCGTCAACAATCACATTGGCCTTGCCTGGAGTATACTCGATACTCAGATTATACTCTTGAATCATTTCGACCCATCGAGTTTGTCTGAGGTTGAGATTAGGCTGAGTGAAGATGTACTTGAGACTCTTGTGGTCAGTGAAAATGTCCACTTTTCTTCCCAATAAGAGATGTCTCCAAGTCAAAAGAGCATGCACAACTGCCGACAACTCGAGATCATGAGTGGGGTAGTTCTTCTCATTGGGCTTTAACTGGCGAGAGGTATAAGCAACAACTTTCTTCTCTTGCATCAACACTGCGCCAAGACCTTGGAGAGAGGCATCACAAAAAACCTCGTACGGCTTGGATTCATCAGGCGGAGTCAGAACTGGAGTAGTGATCAATTTCTCAAAGTGTTGAAAGCAATGTCACACTCCGGAGACCAAACGTACTTGACATGCTTCTGGAGAAGATTTGAGAGAGGCTTTGCAATCTTAGAAAAGTTTTCAACGAATCTTCGGCAATAACTTGCGAGACCGAGGAAGCTACGGAGTTGCTTCACGTTCTGAGGAGGTTCCCAATTCACAATTGCAGACACCTTCTCAGGATTCACGGCAATGCCCTTGGCAGAGATGATATGACCAAGATAAAGAACCTCATCGAGCCAAAATTCGCACTTGGAGAACTTGGCGTAGAACTTGTGTTCCCTCAACTTATCGAGTACCAAACGCAAGTGCTTGGCATGATCTTCCTTGTTCTTCGAGAAAACCAGAATGTCGTCGAGATAGACCAAAACGAAGTCATTGGTGTAGGCGTTGAAGATGAAGTTCATCATGCGAGAGAACGTCGGAGGAGCGTTGACGAGGCCAAAAGACATGATAGTGTATTCATATGAACCATAGCTTGTCCTGAAAGCCGTCTTGGGAATATCTTGCTCATGGATTCGAATCTGACGATAACCCATACGGAGATCAAGCTTGGAGAATACTTGGGCACCTTTGAGTTGTTCGAACAACTCATTGATGTTGGGAAGTGGGTATTTGTTCTTGATGGTCTTCTTGTTCAATGGACGGTAATCAACACAAAGTCGGTCCGTTCCATCCTTCTTCTTCACAAAAAGAACACCAAAACCCCATGGAGAAGAACTAGGCCGGATGAGACCCATTCTCTCTTGAATATCGAGTTGCTTCTTCAGCTCCTTCAACTCTTCAGGTCCGAGCTTGTAAGGACGCTTGCACACAGGTTCCGTGCCAGGCTCAAGATCAATAACGAATTCAACTGGCCGGTGCGGAGGCATTCCTGGAAGCTCTTCTGGAAAGATGTCTTGATATTCGCAAACGACTGGAATTTGCGAGATAGCATCCAGTTCACCCTTCTCATTGAGAGAAAACAGACGGATGGTATCATCACAAGCGGCAAAGATAATTACATCCTCAGACGAATGAGTCAATTGAATCTGCCTGGATGCACAGTCAAGATGTGCCTTGTGCTTAGAAAGCCAATCCATTCCGAGAATAAGATCAATATCCGAGTTGCCAAGAACCATTGGGGAAGAAAGAAACTTGTAGTCACCCAAGGTGATAGTAACATCTGGCACCTCCAGACTTGCACTCAAACGTTTGCCAGGAGAAACGATATCCATTTGTTTACCCAAATGAGAAGAAACGAACTCATGCTTGGTAAAAAATGGCTTTGACATGAAACAATGCGATGAACGAGTCAAAAAGAACTCTTGCGGGAATATCGTTAACAGGAAGGTTACCCATGATGACATCTGACGAGTCCTCTGCCTGAGCTGCATTCATCAAGTTGACCTTGGCGTGCTTAGGGTTATGCTTGACCACAGCTGTACTTGCCGATCTCACAGGAGGAGGAGGGGGAAGACACCTTTGGTTGAGACACTTGTTGGCATAGTGACCCTTCTGTTGGCACTTGTTGCACGTGACCTCTGAAAGCGGATGGTGGTACGGAGCACTCGATCTTGGAGCTTGAGACGAAGTCTTGTTCTGAAAGCCAGGGTTGGGTGGGTGGGAAGATCCACTGCCACCTTTGCTCTTCTGCTGATACGGCTGACGGAACGGAGGAGGAGGAAGCCAATACTTCTGCTGCTTGGCCACTTGAGTAGAGGAAGAAGGAGTAGCATCTCTGACTCACTTCTTGGAAGCATCACACCTCAATTGAGCAGCCTTTTGCTTCAATGCCATGTTGTAGAACTCATCGTACCTCAAGGGCTCAAAGAGAACAAGAGCTAGCTGGATTTCTTCTCTGAGACCACCCCTGAACTGGTATATCATGCTCTTCTCATCAGGTACGTCATGCTTGGCAAAGCGGGCGAGCTTCTAAAATAACTTGTTGTAGTCATAGATAGACAAAGAGCCATGCTTCAGGTTGCGAAATTCCTCACACTTGCTTTCAACCACGCTCTGAGGGATATGGTGAGCTCTGAAATCTTGATGGAATTCATCCCAGGTAATCACACGTCCACCTCTGGAATCCTTGTACTGCTGGAACCATTCTGCAGCTTGATCTTTGAGTTGGAAGGAAGCGAACTTGACGAAGTCCTCAGGCCTGACGTTACTGCACTCGAAATGCTTACACAGATCCACTAGCCAATCGCCAGCATCGGTTGCCTCAACACAATTGCTGAAAGTCTTTGGCCCGTTAGCAAGGAACTGGTTGAGTGTAGCAAAGTGATTCTGATTGTTGCCTTGGTTCCCTTGGTTGCCTTGATTGCGCTCTTGGAGAATTTGCATGATCAACTGTGTGTTTGCATTGGTTGCGGCCATCACAGCTTGCCATGCCTCCGGAGGAGGTGGAGGTGGTGGCGGATCTTGATTCTGATTCTGATTGGTGCTCTTAGCGGGAGCCATCCTGAAGAGGTTGACCACCATTAGCACATAGACAGATAAATGAAGCTGAATCCAACGGAATGAAAATTGCAACATGTAGTCTTCACATCCGAACAAAATGAACGAATGCATTCCTCTTGAAATGGTCACATATCCATAAATTGAGAAGCCACTTAGAATTTAGGTAGAGAAATAAATCAACAAGGTACGGATCAAGAATGAATACTCGGTAAGAAATCCCAATCTCAAACCAAATATCCGTGGAAGAAGAACTAGAGCTACTAGAATTCCCACCTATGAAACTCCCGAACCTTTCCGGTTATGCAATCAGGTGTTGGGGATACAGGGGAAGCATAATATCTCACCCAAATCTAGCAATTCCTACATCCAGCTATATCCATCCTTGAACACATAACTGAGAAAACTTCGGAAACCATCTACCTCAACCTTCGAAAAGCATCCGTTATACAAGTTACGGCGATACTCCCGAACTCCCGCCCCAGTACTGGGTGGCGTCGAGGTTATCTCACCAAAGAACTGCATAAAAGAGATTTTCGATGTCCGCGTACTAGACTCAGGTATTCCAGAACTGCAACGATAAAATTATGACGACAACACCCCAGAGCTCAACTCCCCGGGACACTTCCACAAAACCCCTGACAGGAGGCACCAAGACAATGTTCTCGTCATAAAACCATCGGAATGATTCCAAGATACCCGCGTGATCCTAAATTTTTTTTAGTGAAATTTGAGAAGAGAAGAGTCAAAACTCTACGTCAGGATGCCTTACCAGAGCGATGAGGAGACTGGGAAGTAAAAAGAATTCCTAAACTCTCCAATATATAATTCCTAAATGACTCAAAACATTTTTTCTAGACACAACTCGGCCGCTAAAAACGATCAAGCAATGGGGCTCCTAAGGTCGGGGAAGGCTCTGATACCAACTTGTAACACCCTCGATGCGACTATATCTCCCACGTGTTAAGGCACGACTTAGAGGCATAATCGCATTGAAGGCATATGTCGCAAGTTAGGCAATCTTCACAAGATCCCATGTAATATATAGATAATAAAAGGGGAGATAACATAGTTGGCTTACACTCGCCACGTCAATCAAGTACATAAATAACATTACATCATTCAAACACTCATGGCCCGACTACGATGCCAAAATAAAAGATACCCAACATGCGACACGGTCCCGATCACCCCCAACTGGGCACCACTACTGATCATCAGGAAAGGAAACATAGTAACGTTGAGAGTCCTCGTCGAACTCCCACTTGAGCTCAAGCACGTCACCTGGAGCGGAATCATCAGGCCCTGCATCTGGTGTAATAGTAATCTGTGAGCCACAGGGACTCAACAATCTCGCACCCTCGCGATCAAGACTATTTAAGCTTATAGGTAAGGCAAGATAAATATGTGTGGAGCTGCAGCAAGTGACTAGCATATATGGTGGCTATCCTGTTCGCAAAAGAGAGCGAGAAGAGGAGGCAAAGCGCGAGCGAGAAACTAGAGGACAACCTGCGCAAGCATTACTCCAACACCGTGTCTACTTCCCGGACTCCGCCGAGAAGAGGCCATCACGGTAACTCACACTGTTGATTCATTTTAATTAAGTTAAGGTTCAAGTTATCTACAACCGGACATTAACAAATTCCCATCCGCCCATAACCGCGGGCACGACTTTCAAAAGTTCAAATCCCTGCAGGGGAGTCCCAACTTAGCCCATGACAAGCTCTCACGGTCAACGAAGGAATAGACCTCCTCCCGAGACGTTCCGATCAGACTCGGTATCTTGGTTCTTCAAGACACTTCGACAGGTTAAAACAAAACCAGCAACACCGCCCGAATGTGCCGACAAATCCCGATAGGAGCTGCACATATCTCGTTCTCAGGGCACACTCAGATAGGTCAAGCTACGAGTAAAATCAACCCTCGAGTTTCCCCGAGGTGGCCCCGCAGGCTGCTTGGTTCGGACCAACACTCAGAGGAGCACTGGCCGGGGGGGGGTTTAAAATAAGATGACCCTCGGGCTTCGGGAACCCAAGGGAAAAAGAGGCTAGGTGGCAAATGGTAAAACCAAGGTTGGGCATTGCTGGAAAAGCTTTAATTAAGGCGAACTATCAAGGGGTTCCCATTATAACCCAACCGCGTAAGGAATGCAAAATCCGGGAACATAACACCGATATGACGGAAACTAGGGCGGCAAGAGTGGAACAAAACACTAGGCGAGAGGCCGAGCCTTCCACCCTTTACCAAGTATATAGATGCATTAAGATAACATGGCAATATAATGATATCCCAACAAGTAAATAAATGTTCCAACAAGGATCGGCCTCCAATCTTCACCTGCAACTAGCAACTCTATAAGAGGGGTTGAGCAAAGCGGTAACATAGCCAAACAATGGTTTGCTAGGACATGGTGGGTTAGAGGTTTGACATGGCAATTTGGGAGGCTTGAAAGCAAGTGGTAGGCATCGTAGCATTAGCATGGCAAAAGAGCGAGCAATCTAGCATAGCAAAGATAGTAGTGATTTCGAGGGTATGATCATCTTGCCTGTAAAGTTGTCAGAGTTGACTGGATCCTCGAAAGCAAACTCAACGGGCTCCTCGTTAGCGAACTCGTCTCCCGGCTCTACCCAAACAAGACAAACAAGCAAACGGAACACAATCAACCACGTGCAAAGCTCAAACAATATGATGCAATGATGGTATGCTATGCGGGATGCGATGCGGGATGCATATGCAAGATTTGACAAGGGATGCATGAACCTGGCCTCAACTTGGAAATCGAAGTGTGCCACTGGAGAGATGAGATGAAATCCCTTGAAAACGATATAAAGAACGCCGGAATCAGAGTTACAGTTTGGAAATGGCAAGCAATTCAAATATGACCACGTTCTGCGATTTACATCAAGTAGCCATCTAAATGCAATGAGATGAACATGCTACAGCATCCAAACATGGCAACAAAATACATGGCAGGGATGCATTCATGATGCTTAACAAAAGTCTAGCACTGAGATACGGCCAATTCATCCATTAACAGGTTCAAACAAGCATGGCAAAAATGCATATGACAAACAGATTTCAGACTTAGTGAAATTAACACTTGTCTGGAATTTCAGATCAGATAGCACTCTTCGGAGCAACAAAACTATATGATACAGGACCTGAACATGGCAAAGTAAAGTATGGCATGGAGCTACTCAAAGAGCTTAACAAAAGTCCCTTAGTGACCTTGAGCCAAAAGGGATCAGAAAATACAATTGCAAGCATGTGAACATGGCAAAAACATAATCAGTTCTTAGACTTAGTGAAAACTGGAGCATACTGAGAACAGATATCAAGTAGACATGTTTACGAGCTCGATGCACTCACTACAGAGCATGTCATGATAAACTAAGCATACATCCATCAAGAATACACAAAATGCAAGCTAGACATGGCAAGAACAATAGCAAATCATGCACGGATCAACTACAACGTCCTCGGCAAAATCGCTAACAAGTAGAGAATCTGCCCAGATTCACGAAGTAGCAAAAGTAGAGCTCGATTGACTCAAGCTAGGGTGCTCCATAATTGCAAACAAAGACATGGATGGATAGAGCACTACAAGATTAACAAAACAACCTTACTGATCATTCTCAAAAGAGGCACGGATCACTAAGAAACAACATGAACATATGGCAATATGAGATAAACAGGTAAAGGACTTAGTGGAAATGCTAAGTCCCTGAAATCAGCATTACCAAGTGCCTCACTTTGCAAGCTTGTGCTAGTCACCACACACATCACAAAAATACATGGGTTGCACCTCTGGAAAGATGGAAAAACCCTTAACAAAAGATATGTAGAACTCAGGGACATATCATGCACACAATAATCATGGCAAAAATGACAAATATCTAAATGGAGTAGCAGATCTGACAATTATCTCAAGTAGCACTCTTCTAACAGCATTTCGGGCATCAGGATGAACTCAAATGAAAATGATGCAATGGAATGAAATGATGTACTCTCTGAGACGAACATTTTGATATGCTATATGCCCAAAACGGAGCTACGGATGAGGAGTTACGATGCGATGAACAGGAGCATATGAACTAGGAAATTTCAGGGACTTGGTGAAATCTCGAGGGGAAAAAGTCAACCTCCCAGATCCGGATCGGGGCGGCGCGCGAACCGAGGTTCACCGGCTGGGTTCGCCGGAGGAGGAGTCGGCCGGAGCGTGGGGAACGCCGGAGAGGACCGGGTCGCCGGATCCGGCCGGCGGAGGGGGGCGCGGACAGAGCCGCGGCGTCGGACGGAGCCGCGACGTCGGCCGGCGGGAGCGGCGCGGCGGGGCGGCGCCGGAGCGAGGCGGCGGCGTCGGGCGTTGATGGCGGGCGCGGCAGCGCGGTGGCGCCGGAGCGAGGCGGCGGCGTCGGGCTCCAGGCGCGGGGGACTCGGGCGGCCGCGGGGCCGCGCGGGCCGGCTGCGGGCTTCGGCGGGCCGCGACTGTCGGCGGGGAAGTGGGGCGCGGGCCTGCCGCGTGGCGCGCCCCGGTTAGCCGGAGGCGGCGGCGGATGCTGTCCGGCCGGGCGGGACGTGTCCGGTGCGGCGAGGAGCAGTGGATCTAGGGTTAGGGGTGGCTTGAACCGGAATTTGAGGAGGGGGGTTCTATATATAGGCATAGAGGGAGCTAGGAGAGCCCAAATGAGGTGCGATTTTCGGCCACGCGATCGTGATCGAACGCTCTAGATGATGGAGAGGGTTTTGGTGGGTTTTGGGCCAAGTTGGAGGGGTGTTGGGCTGCAACACACACAAGGCCTTTTCGGTCCCTCGGTTAACCGTTGGAGTATCAAACGAAGTCCAAATGATACGAAACTTGACAGGCGGTATACCGGTAGTAAACCAAGGCCGCTTGGCAAGTCTCGGTCCAATCCGGAAATGTTTAATCCCGACACATGAAAGAAAGGTAGAATTGACCACCGGAGGAGAACGAAGCGCCGGAATGCAAAACGGACAACGAGGAAAATGCTCGAATGCATGAGATGAACACGTATGCAAATGCAATGCACATGAAGACATGAAATGAGATGCATGACAACAATAACAACACATGGAGACAAAAACCCAAACCCGAGAAAATAAAATAACTTAACGTCGGAAATGGCAAGAGTTGGAGTACATATTGGGTAAGTTACATTCGGGGTGTTACAATTCGGACATCGGAAAGGTTTCGAGTGATTCGGGTATTTTTCAGAGTACCAGAGAGTTATGGGAATTCGCCGGGGGAAGTAGTGGGCCTTAATGGGCCATACGGGAAATGAGAGAAGGGCCTCAAGGGGTGGCCGCGCGCCTCCCATGGCAAGTCCGAATTGGACTAGGAAGGGGGCGGCGCCCCCTCTCTTTCCTTCTCCCTCTCCTACTCCTTCCCTCTCTCCCCTCTTGGAAAAGGAAGGGGACTCCAACTAGGATTGGGAATCCTAGTTGGACTCCCCCTATAGGCGCTCCCCTCCTAGGCCGGCCTCCTCTTCCCCCCTCCCTTATATATGTGGGCAGGGGTCACCCCAAAGGCACTCCAAGATTTGTCTTAGCCGTGTGCGGTGCCCTCCTCCACAGTTTTCCACATCGGTCATATTGTCGTAGTGCTTAGACGAAGCCCTGCGTCGGTAACTTCATCATCACCGTCACCATGTTGTCGTGCTGACGAAACTCTTCCTCGGCCTCAACTAGATCTAGAGTTCGAGGGACGTCACCAGATCACGGAGGTGTCGTACGTTCGGAACTTGATCGGTTGGATCGCGAAGACGTTCGACTACATCAACAACGTTACTCAACGCTTCCGCTTTCGGTCTACGAGGGTACGTAGACACACTCTCCCCTCTTGTTGCTATGCATCTCCTAGATAGATCTTGCATGATCATAGTGTCACATCCCTAGCTTCAGGCATTGCTCTAGGTTAGCTTCATGTGTGCATCATGTCTATATTTTTGAAACTTGAATTGAGGAATATTGGAAGCCTCAAAACCCTAAATAAAAGAGGGGCAAAAACCCTAGAAATCTCATTCATTGCTCCAAAAGGGCTCTTCATAAATGTTTGATAATTTTTGGTAAGGGTTCTGGTCCCAACCAAAATATTGAACATTTTTAAGGATTTATTTTTGGGACTTTGAATTTAAATCATTAGCTATTTGAATTTGAATTATATTCATATAATTAGAATATAATTTAAATACCCCTGAAATATTTTATAAGCTTTTGGAAAAGTCCATCTAGCACTATAAAATATTCAGAGGAGTTTTTGGCATTGTTTGAATTAGTTTAAAATTCAAAACAGTGGCAAAATAAATTAAATAAAACAAAAACAGAAGAAAAATATAAAACAGAATAGAAATAAAAGAGAGAGAGAGAAGGAAGTACTTGGCCTCACCCGTGCAGCCCAGCCGGCCCAGCTCCCCCACCTGGCCGGCCCAGCCCACCTCCTCCCCTTTGTCTTCTTCCTCCCCTCGCACCGAAGCAGCTCGGTGGCGAGCGCCGATGCCGCCTCGGCCACCTCCTGCCTCCCTGCTTGCCTCCGCTACTCCCTGGAGACGCCACGCGGCTCCCTCAGGCCTCTCTCAACTCCCTCCCGTGCTCATCCCTTCTCCTGCTCTCCCTCTCGCTCCGCACCTCGGACCCGAACGGAGCCGTCGCCACCGACGCCGTTCGCCGCGGCCACCATCCCCCTCTCGCCTCCCCGACGCCTCCCAGAGCTCCGCAGTGCCTCCCTCGACCTCCTCGACGTCTCACGCGACCAGAAGGGCCCCGAGCAGCCGCCATCGTCATCATCCCCAAGCTTCGGCCCCGGCGCCGTTCTCCGTCGAATACGGCCACTCCGGCGCGCCCCCGAGCTCGCTGACCCTCCCTGCACGATCCCCGTGAGTCCCTGCTTCGTTTCCCCCTAACCCCAAGTCCGATTTCGAGCTCTAGCCGCCCCCTCTACCGGAGCCGAGACGCTCCACCGCACGGACTCGTCGCCGGCGAAGCCCCGGTGACCAAATGGCCCCGCGCGTGCGTCCGTTGCACTCGCAACGACCCGTGGAGCAACGCTAGCGTGGCAGCTAGCTTGTTTGCAAGCCGCAGCACTAACCCCGCACCCACCCGAGCTCCGACCGCCGCCTCGGGCTCCATTCCGGCGAACCCCGGCCACCCCCGCACCTCCCGTTGGCCCCCTAGATGCGCACGGGCACGGGCTACCTTCTGGTGCCCTTCGCGCGTCCAGCCGCCGCCCGTAGCGCAACCCCGGTGAACTTCCGCCGCGTTTCGGGTCGCCACCGGCCGAACTCTGGTGGCCAGTGACGTGGCGCTGTCATTAGCCACTAATGACCACGCTAAACACCCCCCCATAGACACTGACAGCGGGCCCCGTAGCGGGTCAAAGCCGAGTCAACACGGGATTAGCCCCTGTGCCGCTGACGTGTGGACCCCGCGTGTCAGATTTGACCTGGACCTGGTCGTTGACTCGCTGACGTCATGCTGGCGTCAGGCTGACGCAATTAAATCATTTCTGGATTTACTTTAATTCTGAAATTCCAGAAAATAGCTAAAACTTCTAAAATTCATAGAAAATTAACCGTAACTCCAAATTAAATAATTTATATATGAAAAATTATCAGAAAAATTCAAGGAATCCATCTGTACCATTTTCATGCATGTTAGAACAACTTATAGCTGCTGTTTAGCACAAATCAAATAAAGGGCATTTAAATAATCACATATGGAGTTTGAATTTGAATCTTGTATTCAAACCAACTTCATTTAATCTGTTGCTAGTTGCATTGGCTCAAAACACATTCATTTTGCCATGTCATGATCATGCATCATATTGTGCATTGCATTGATTGTGTTCCCTTCTGTGTTGCCGGTATTTGTCCCCTCTCGATAGACGTGATACCGATGATGTGATCGTTGACACTGATGAAGACTCAATGTTATCTTCAAAAGTGCCAGGCAAGCAAAACCCCCTTGTTCATTCCGATAAAATCCCACTCTCTCGCTCCTGCTCTCTTTTACTGCATTAGGACAACATCGATTCATCTGTTACTTGCTGCGGTAGCTGAACCCTTTTATCCTTTGCATGACCTGTCATTCCACAGTAAATAGATGAAACCCACTAGCATGAGTAGGAGTTGTTTGAGCCCTGTGTGCCTACTCATTCATGTTTGTTTGTCATGCCTGCTACTGCTTAGAGTTGAGTCAGGTCTGATTCATCGGGGATGAATCAGAGGTGTGTGAACATGTCCTACTGTGTGTGAGCTAAGTGTGTGAACACGATTTGGTAAAGGTAGCGGTGAGAGGCCATGTAGGAGTACATGGTGGGTTGTCTCATTGCAGCCGTCCTCAGGAACTGAGTTATGTGTTTGTGATCCATGATTCAGCTACTACCACGCATTGGGCCCGAAACCAATGGACCCTCTCGGCTTCTTAATCACCCTTGTCCTCTGTCCAGGAGTTGCAAGTAGTTTCTGGTGTTTGTAGTATGCTGGAGGCCGTGGACAGCGCTGACCGTAGGGGTGGGCTGTGATGCGGTAGGCACGTGGCCGGGTAAACCGGGCACCCGTTTGGTGTCACGGAACCCTGTACACATCGTTTGGGGCTGTGAGCGAAACTCCGGCCGGATCTCCTCATCGATGGAACCCGAATAGGCGATAAACCTGGACTAGAGACTTAGGTGATTAGGTAGGTCGTGGCCGACACCCACGTTGGGCTTCCGCTTGAAGGTTGCCGAGTACATGTCGTGTAAACGGCGGTAAGTGGTGAGAGCGTGTGTGAAGAAGTACACCCCTGCAGGGTTAACCTAATCTATTCGAATAGCCGTGTCCGCGGAAAAGGACTTCTGGGTTGCTTATATCAGTTCATAGACAAGTGAAAGTGGATACTCTAAAATACGCAAGATAAGCGTGAGTGCTATGGATGGCGTTCTCGTAGGGAGACGGGAGCGGATCCATAGTGGTGTATTGATATGGTGAATATGTGGACTCGTGTGCGCCACCTCAAAAAAGTTACTCGCAGTCGTAGTTCAGGATAGCCACCGAGTCAAAGCTGGCTTGCTGCAGTTAAACCCCACCATCCCTTTGATGATAATGATGCATATGTAGATAGTTCTGATGTAAGTCTTGCTGGGTACATTTGTACTCACGTTTGCCTATTTTATGTTTTTGCAGAGAGACTTCAGTCTCACTAGTATTTCCACGTGGTCTTCGACGTTTAGCTTGTTACCTCAGCTACGATCTTGTGCCTCGGCAGGATTTGGTAGATAGTCAGGCTTCTCAGCCTTTTTCATTTATAGATGTCTGTACCCAGACATGATAGCTTCCGCTTGTGCTTGATTTGTATGCTCTGAATGTTGGGTCATGAGACCCATGTTTGTAATATCTCGCTCCTCGGAGCCTACTGAATAGATTACTTGAATCATAGAGTCATGTTGTGATGCCATGTTGTATTTGCACATATCGAGCATATTGTGTGTATGTTATTGAAATGCTTGGTATGTGTGGGATCTGACCATCTAGTTGTTTATCTTTAGTAGCCTCTCTTACGGGGAAATGTCTCCTAGTGTTTCCACCGAGCCATGGTAGCTTGCTACTGCTCCGGAACACTTAGGCTGGCCGGCATGTGTCCTTCTTCGTTCCTGTGTCTGTCCCTTCGGGGAAATGTCACGCGGTGAATACCGGAGTCCTGTTAGCCCGCTACAGCCCGGTTCACCGGAGTCCTGCTAGCCCAGTGCTACAGCCTGGATTCACTCGCTGATGACCGACACGTTCGATGCTGGGTCATGGATGCCTGTCCCTGTAAGTCTGTGCCGCTTTGGGTTTACGACTAGCCATGTCAGCCCGGGCTCCTTATCATATGGATGCTAGCGACACTGTCATATACGTGTGCCAAAAGGCGCAAACGGTCCCGGGCAAAGGTAAGGCGACACCCGTGGGAATACCGTGCGTGAGGCCGCAAAGTGATATGAGGTGTTACATGCTAGATCGATGTGGCATTGAGTCGGGGTCCTGACACATAGGAAAAAATTGAAATACTGCGTTCCCCAACAGTGACATCAGAGCCAGGTCTATGCGTAGATGTTATATACACGAGTAGAACACAAAGGAGTTGTGGGCGTGGGTATATACATATTGCTTGCCGTCACTAGTTGTTTATTGATTCAGCAATATTTGATACGTCTCTGTTGTATCTATAATTTTTGATTGTTCCATGCCAATATTCTACAACTTCCATATACTTTTGGCAACTTTTTATACTATTTTTGGGACTAACATATTGATCCAGTGCCCAGTGCCAGTTCCTGTTTGTTGCATGTTTTTTGTTTTGCAGAATATCCATATCAAACGGAGTCCAAACGGGATAAAAACTAACGGAGATTTTTTTGGAATATATATGATTTTTGGGAAGAAAAATCCACGCGAGACAATGCCTAAGGGAGCCACGAGGCAGGGGGCGCGCCCGAGGGGGGTAGGCGCCCCCTGACCCTCATGGCCACCCCGTAAGGCGGTTAATGCCCTTCTTTCGCCGCAAGAAAGCTAATATCCGGATAGAGATCGTGTTAAAATTTTAGCCCAATCGGAGTTACGGATCTCCGTGAATATAAGAAATGGGGAAAGGGTAGAATCTGAGAACGCAGAAACAGAGAGAGACAAAGAGACAGATCCAATCTCGGAGGGGATCTCGCCCCTCCCACGCCATGGAGGCCAAGGACCAGAGGGGAAACCCTTCTCCCATCTAGGGAGGAGGTCAAGGAAGAAGAATACGAAGGGGCCCCCTCTCACCTTATCTTCTGGTGGCACCAGAACGCTGCCGTGGCCATCATCATCACCGCAATCTTCACCAAAAACATCACCGCCATCATCACCAACTCTTCCCCCCTCTATGCAGCGGTATAACCTCTCTCTTACCCATTGTAATCTCTACTTATCATGGTGTTCAACGCTATATATTATTTCCCAATGATGTATGGCTATCCTATGATGTTTGAGTAGATCCATTTTGTCCTAATGGTTATTTGATGATCGTGATTGGTTTGAGTTGCATGTTTTATTATTGGTGCTGTCCTATGGTGCTCTCTGTGTCGCGCAAGCATGAGGGATCCCCGCTGTAGGGTGTTGCAATACGTTCATGATTCGCTTATAGTGGGTTGCGTGAGTGACTGAAACACAAACCCGAGTAAGGGGGTTGTTGCGTATGAGATAAAGAGGACTTGATGCTTTAATGCTATGGTTGGGTTTTACCTTAATGATCTTTAGTAGTTGCGGATACTCGCTAGAGTTCCAATCATAAGTGCATATGATCCAAGTAGAGAAAATATGTTAGCTTATGCCTCCTCCTCATATAAAATTGCAATAATGATTACCGGTCTAGTTATCGATTGCCTAGGGACAAATAACTTTCTCGTAACAAAAAGCTCTTTACTAAAACTAACTTAGTTGTGTCTTTACCTAAACAGCCCCTACTTTTTATTTACATAATCTTTATTACCTTGCAAACCTATCCAACAACACCTACATAGTACTTCTAGTTTCATACTTGTTCTAGGTAAAGCGAACATCAAGCGTGCGTAGAGTTGTATCGGTGGTCGATAGAACTTGAGGGAATATTTAGTCTACCTTTAGCTCCTCGTTGGTTCGACACTCTTACTTATCGAAAACTGTTGCGATCCCCTATACTTGTGGGTTATCAAGACCTTTTTCTGGCGCCGTTGCCGGGGAGCAATAGCGTGGGGTGAATATTCTCATGTGTGCTTGTTTGCTTTATCACTAAGTAATTTTTATTTGCTGTTCTTAGTTGGTCCTTATCTTTAGTTATGGATATGGAACACGAAATACCAAAAAAATTAGGTGTAGTTTCTGCTCATGGAGATGGGGAACCTCCTAAAACCCTCGATGCTGGTTATGTGAAAGATATTATGTACTACTTTAATAATCCTGAGAAAACCCCATTCAATTATGTAATGGGAGTAACATTGGATCAACGCAAATACTTTAGGGATTATCGGTTGACACAAAAAGGGAAACTATTATGGGATCAAATTCATATATTGAATTGGTATGCTAGGCAACTATGCTTGAGATATGATTATACTTGTTGCTCTAGGATGAAGGCTCCACACCTTCCCTTTTTATGCGAATTTAATGATAATAAAACCTTAGCTTCTTATGCTAATGGTATATATGATTACTATGATGTGGAACAAATAGAAGAATTTGTTGCTTTTATGGGTGCTTATGAAATTGAATCTATGTTTAAAGAGTTTAAAGATTTTGATGATTCGGTTTATAGACCTGAAAATTTAGCTATCCTTAAATCTTGCTACGAGAATTATGAATACAATTCCGATATTAATGCACTTATTGAGAAAGTCTCCGCTGTCCAAGAAGAGAATAATATTTTGCAGGAATCTATGAAAGAAGAAGTTGATGAAACTGTGAGCTCATTGGATGAAAAAGATGAGGAGGAGAGCGAAGAACAAAAGGAGGAAGAGCGGATTGATCACCCGTGCCCACCTTCTAATGAGAGTAACTCTTCAACTCATACATCGTTTAATTTCCCTTCGTGCTTACCGAAGGATGAATGCTATGATAATTGCTATGATCCCGTTGATTCTTTTGAAATATCCCTTTTTGATGATGCTTGCTATGCTTGTGGGCAAGATGCCAATATGAATTATGCTTATGGAGATGAACTTGCTATAGTTCCTTATGTTAAACATGAAATTTTTGCTATTGCACCCATGCATGATAGACCTATTATCTTTTTGAATTCTCCCGACTACACTATATCGGAGAAGTTTGCACTTATTAAGGATTACATTGATGGGTTGTGTTTTACTATTACACATGATGATTTTGATAGAAATAATATGCATGTGCTTGCTGCTCCTACTTGCAATTATTATGAGAGAGGAACTACATCTCCACCTCTCTATCTTTCCCACATGATAAAATTGCAAGAAACTGTTTATACTATGCATTGGCCTTTACTTTGTGTGCATGAATTGTTCTTTTATGACATGCCGATGCATAGGTAGAGAGTTAGACTTTGTTGTTGCATGATATATGTTACTTTGTGCTCACTACTAAATTACAAATCATTGTTAATTAAAATTGGCTTTGATATACCTTGGGATCTGGGTGGATCCATTACTTGAGCACTATATGCCTAGCTTAATGGCTTTAAAGAAAGCGCTGCCAGGGAGACAACCCGGAAGTTTTAGAGAGTCATTTATTTCTGTTCACTGCTTTTATATAGTTTAAAAACAAAATAAAATAAAGAGGGGAACCCAAAACTTTTTCAAAAAGGAAAGTGAAAGTGAGAAAGACAAGCATTGTTGAAGTGGGAGAGCTCCTTGAACTTTGTTCATGCTCACGGCAACTTTGTGAATCTTGATTACAGAAAATTTTCAACAAAAATAATTATCCCCTTGTACAATTCCATTGTATTATAAAAATAATGTGCCAAGGTTTGCCTTTAGGATGTTTACATTTGCTTGATGGTTTGTACGGTGCAGGACAGAAACTTTGGCTGTAGTGCGCGATTTTACATTTTTATCTGAAACGTCAAATGGTTCTGATTCTTTTTGAAATGTCTTTCTATAGAAATTGTTTATTTTTCCTAATTTTGGCAGAATTTTTCAAGTATCATAAGTATGGTGAATGTTCAGATTATTACAGACTGTTCTGTTTTAGACAGATTCTGTTTTTGATACATAGTTTGCTTGTTTTGATGAAACTATCAAATTTATATCAGTGGATTAAGCCATGAAAAAGTTATATTACAGTAGACACAATGCAAAAACAAAATATGAATTGGTTTGCAACAGTACTTAGAATAGTGATTTGCTTTATTATACTAACGGATCTTACCGAGTTTTCTGTTGAAGTTTTGTGTGGATGAAGTGTTCGATGATCGAGAAGGTCTCGATGTGAGAAGAAGGAAGAGAGGCAAGAGCTCAAGCTTGGGGATGCCCGAGGCACCCCAAGTAAATATTCAAGGAGACTCAAGCATCTAAGCTTGGGGATACCCCGGAAGGCATCCCCTCTTTCTTCAACAAGTATCGGTATGTTTTCGGATTCGTTTCGTTCATGCGATATGTGCAATCTTGGAGCGTCTTTTGCACTTAGTTTTCACTTTTCTTTTATGCACCATGCTGGTATGAGAAGTCCTTGGTTGATTTATAGAATGCTCTATGCACTTCACTTATATCTTTTTAGTATGGCTTTATAGAATGCTTCATGTGCTTCACTTATATTAGTTAGCGCACAAGCATATCTTTTGTAGAAAGAATTAAACTCTCTTGCTTCACTCATATCTATTTAGAGAGATGACAGGAATTGGTCATTCACATAGTTAGTCATAAAATCCTACATAAAACTTGTAGATCACTGAATATGATATGTTTGATTCCTTGTAATAGTTTTGCGATATAAAGATGGTGATATTAGAGTCATGCTAGTGGGTAGTTGTGGATTGTAGAAATACTTGTGTTGAAGTTTGTGATTCCCGTAGCATGCACGTATGGTGAACTGTTATGTAACAAAGTCGGAGCATGATTTATTTATTTATTGTCTTCCTTATGAGTGGCGGTCGGGGACGAGCGATGATCTTTTCCTAACAATCTATCCCCCCTAGGAGCATGCGCGTAGTACTTTGTTTCGATGACTAATAGATTTTTGAAATAAGTATGTTAGTTCTTTATGACTAATGTTGAGTCCATGGATTATACACACTCTCACCCTTCCACCATTGCTAGCCTCTCTAGTATCACGCAACTTTCGCCGGTACCTAAACCCACCATATACCTTCCTCAAAACAGCCACCGTACCTACCTATCATGGCATTTACATAGCCATTCCGAGATATATTGCCATGCAACTTCCATCATCATCATATACACGACTTGAGCATTCATTGTCATATTGCTTTGCATGATCGTAAGATAGCTAGCATGATGTTTTCATGGCTTGTCCGTTTTTGACGTCATTGCTACGCTAGATCATTGCACATCCCGGTACACCGCCGGAGGCATTCATATAGAGTCATATCTTTGCTCTAGTATCGAGTTGTAATATCGAGTTGTAAGTAAATAAAAGTGTGATGATCATCATTATTAGAGCATTGCCCCAGTGAGGAAAGGATGATGGAGACTATGATTCCCCCACAAGTCGGGATGAGACTCCGGATGGAAAAAAAGAAAAGAAAAAGAAAAA
>NC_041384.1:75945875-75967218 GCF_002162155.2 Triticum dicoccoides
ATGAGAGAAAAAGAGAGAAGGGGCAATGTTACTATCCTTTTACCACACTTGTGCTTCAAAGTAGCACCATGTTCTTCATATAGAGAGTCTCTTGAGTTATCACTTTCATATACTAGTGGGAATTTTCATTATAGAACTTGGCTTGTATATTCCGATGATGGGCTTCCTCAAATGCCCGAGGTCTTCATGAGCAAGCAAGTTGGATGCACACCCACTTAGTTTTTAGTCTGAGCTTTCATACACTTATAGCTCTTAGTGCATCCATTGCATGGCAATCCCTACTCACTCACATTGATATTTATTGATGGGCATCTCCATAGCCCGTTGATACGCCTAGTTGATGTGAGACTATATTCTCCTTTTTGTCTTCTCCAAAACCACCATATAGTGCTATGTCCATGGCTCATGCTCATGTATTGCGTGAAAGTTGAAAAGGTTTGAGAACGTCAAAAAGTATGAAACAATTGCTTGGCTTGTCATCGGGGTTGTGCATGATGTGAATATTTTGTGTGGTGAAGATGGAGTATATCCATACTATATGATTTTGTAGGGATAACTTTCTTTGGCCATGTTATTTTGAAAAGACATGATTGCTTTATTAGTAGGCTTGAAGTATTATTGTTTTTATGTCAAATGATAGACTATTGCTTTGAATCACTCGTATATTAATATTCATGCCATGATTAGATATGTGATCAAGATTATGCTAGGTAGCATTCCACATCAAAAATTATCTTTTTATCATTTACCTACTCGAGGACGGGCAGGAATTAAGCTTGGGGATGCTGATATGTCTCCGTCATATCTATAATTTTTTATTGTTCCATGCCAATATTCTACAACTTCCATATACTTTTGGCAACTTTTTATACTATTTTTGGGACTAACATATTGATCCAGTGCCAGTTCTTGTTTGTTGCATGTTTTTTTGTTTCGCAGAATATCCATATCAAACGGAGTCCAAACGGGATAAAAACTGACGGAGATTTTTTTTGGAATATATATGATTTTTGGGAAGAAAAATCCACGTGAGACGATGCCTGAGGGGGCCACGAGGCAGGGGGCGCGCCCTAGGGGGGCAGGCGCGCCCCTGACCCTCGTGGCCACCCTGCAAGGCGGTTGATGCCCTTCTTTCGCCGCAAGAAAGCTAATATCCGGATAGAGATCGTGTTAAAATTTCAGCCCAATCGGAGTTACGGATCTCCGGGAATATAAGAAATGGTGAAAGGGTAGAATCTAAGAAAGCAGAACAGAGAGAGACAAAGAGACAGATCCAATCTCGGAGGGGCTCTCACTCCTCCCACGCCATGGAGGCCAAGGACCAGAGGGGAAACCCTTCTCCCATCCAGGGAGGAGGTCAAGGAAGAAGAAGACGAATGGGCCCCCTCTCCCCTTCTCTTCCGGTGGCACCGGAACGCTGTCGTGGCCATCATCATCACCACAATCTTCACCGACAACTTCACCACCATCATCACCAACTCTTCCCCCCTCTGTGCAGCGGTGTAACCTCTCTCTTACCCGCTGTAATCTCTACTTAAACATGGTGCTCAACGCTATATATTATTTCCCAATGATGTATGGCTATCCTATGATGTTTGAGTAGATCCGTTTTGTCCTAATGGTTATTTGATGATCGTGATTGGTTTGAGTTGCATGTTTTATTATTGGTGCTGTCCTATGGTGCTCTCCATGTCGTGCAAGCGTGAGGGATCCCCGCTGTAGGGTGTTGCAATACGTTCATGATTCTCTTATAGTGGGTTGCGTGAGTGACTGAAACACAAACCCGAGTAAGGGGGTTGTTGCGTATGGGATAAAGAGGACTTGATGCTTTAATGCTATGGTTGGGTTTTACCTTAATGATCTTTAGTAGTTGCGGATGCTTGCTAGAGTTCCAATCATAAGTGCATATGATCCAAGTAGAGAAAGTATGTTAGCTTATGCCTCCTCCTCATACAAAATTGCAATAATGATTACCGGTCTAGTTATCGATTGCCTAGGGACAAATAACTTTCTCGTAACAAAAAGCTCTTTACTAAAACTAACTTAGTTGTGTCTTTACCTAAACAGCCCCTACTTTTTATTTACATAATCTTTATTACCTTGCAAACCTATCCAACAACACCTACATAGTACTTCTAGTTTCATACTTGTTCTAGGTAAAGCGAACATCAAGCGTGCGTAGAGTTGTATCGGTGGTCGATAGAACTTGAAGGAATATTTGTTCTACCTTTGGCTCCTCGTTGGGTTCGACACTCTTACTTATCGAAAACTGTTGCGATCCCCTATACTTGTGGGTTATCAATATTGTTGAATGAAGTGGCCCGGACCGACATTACATGACTGCGTTCATGAGACTGGTTTCTACCGACGTGCTTTGCACACAAGTGGCTGTCGGGTGTATGTTTCTCCAACTTTAGTTGCATAGGATTCAATGAATAGGGTTCTTACTGAAGATTAAAAAGCAATCACTATACCATGTTGTGGTTTTTATGCGTAGGTAAAAACAGTTCTTGCTAAAGCCCGTAGCAGCCACGTAAAACTTGCAACAACAAAGTAGAGGATGTCTAACTTGTTTTTGCATGGCATGTTGTGATTGATATAGTCAAGACGTGATTATATAAATTGTTGTATGTGATGATCATGTCTTGTAACACAGTTATCGGCAACTGGCAGGAGCCATATGGTTGTCGCTTTATTGTATGAATTGCAATCGCCATGTAATTGCTTTACTTTATCACTAAGCGATAGTCGTAGAAGCAATAGTTGGTGAGATGACAACGATGCTACGATAGAGATCAAGGTGTCAAGCCGGTGACGATGGTGATCATGACGGTGCTTTGGAGATGGAGATCAAAGGCACAAGATGATGATGGCCATATCATATCACTTATATTGATTGCATGTGATGTTTATCCTGTATGCATCTTATTTTGCTTAGTACGACGGTAGCATTATAAGATGATCTCTCACTAAATTTCAAGGTATAAGTGTTCTCCCCGAGTATGCACCGTTGCTACAGTTCATCGTGCCGAGATACCACGTGATGATCGGGTGTGATAAGCTCTATGTTCACATACAACGGGTGCAATCCAGTTTTGCACAAGTAGAATACTCGGGTTAAACTTGACGAGCCTAACATATGCAGATATGGCCTCGGAACACTGAGACCGAAAGGTCGAACGTGAATCATATAATATATATGATCAACATAGTGATGTTCACCATTGAAAACTACTCCATCTCACGTGATGATCGGACATGGTTTAGTTGATATCGATCACGTGATCATTTAGATGACTAGAGGGATGTCTATCTAAGTGGAAGTACTTAAGTAATATGATTAATTGAACTTTAATTTATCATGAACTTAGTACTTGATAGTATTTTCCATGTCTATTTTGTTGTAGATAAATGGCATGTGTTGTTGTTCCGTTGAATTTTAATGCGTTCCTAGAGAAAGCTAAGTTGAAAGATGATGGTAGCAACTACACGGACTGGGTCTGTAGCTTGAGGATTATCCTCATTGCTACATAGAAGAATTACGTCCTGGAAGCACCGCTAGGTGCAAAGCCCGTTGCAGGAGCAACACCAGATGTTATGAACGTCTGACAGAGCAAAGCTGATGACTACTCGATAGTTTAGTGTGCCATGCTTTACGGCTTAGAATCGGGACTTCAACGAAGTTTTGAACGTCATGGAGCATATGAGATGTTCCAGGATTTGAAGTTAATATTTCAAGAAAATGCCCGGATTGGGAGATATGAAGTCTCCAATAAGTTCTACAACTTCAAGATGGAGGAGAATAGTTCTATCAGTGAACATATACTCAGAATGTCTGGGTACCATAACCACTTGACTCAGCTGGGAGTTAATCTTCCTAATGATAGTGTCATTGACAGAGTTCTTCAATCACTACCACCAAGCTACAAAAGCTTTGTGATGAACTATAATATGCAAGGGATTGATAAGACAATTCCCGAGCTCTTCGCGATGCTAAAAGCTGCGGAGGTAGAAATCAAGAAGGAGCATCAAGTGTTGATGGTCAACAAGACCACTAGTTTAGAAAAGAAGGGCAAAGGGAAGAAGGGGAACTTCAAAAAGAATGACAAGCAAGTTGTTGCTCAAGTGAAGAAGCCCAAGTTTGGACCTAAGCCTGAGAATGAGTGCTTCTACTGCAAAGGGACTGGTCACTGGAAGCGGAACTGCCCTAAGTATTTGGCGGATAAGAAGGATGGCAAAGTGAAAGGTATATTTGATATACATGTTATTGATGTGTAACTTACTAATACTCGCAGTAGCGCCTGGGTATTTGATACTGGTTCTGTTGCTAATATTTGCAACTCGAAACAGGGGCTACGATTAAGCAAAGATTGGGTAAGGACGAGGTGATGATGCGCATGAGAAATGGTTCCAAAGTCGATGTGATCGCCGTCGGCACGCTACCTCTACATCTACCTTCGGGATTAGTTTTAGACCTGAATAATTGTCATTTGGTGCCAGCATTAAGCATGAACATTATATCTGGATCTTGTTTGATGTGAGACGGTTATTCATTTAAATCAGAGAATAATGGTTGTTCTATTTATATGAGTAATATCTTTTATGGTCATGCACCCTTGATGAGTGGTCTATTTTTTATAAATCTTGATAGTAGTGATACACATATTCATAGTATTGAAGCCAAAAGATATAAGTTTAATAATGATAGTGCAACTTATTTGTGGCACTGTGATACGTCTCCAATGTATCTACAATTTTTTATTGTTCCATGCTATTATATTATCTGTTTTGGATGTTTAATGGGCTTTAATATGCTCTTTTATATTATTTTTGGGACTAACCTATTAACTGGAGGCCCAGTGCCAGTTTCTGTTTTTTTGCCTATTTTAGAGTTTCAAAGAAAAGGAATACCAAATGGAATGAAACCTTCGCGATGATCTTTCTTGGACCGAAAGCAAACCAGAAGACTTGGAGTTGAAGTATGGAACTCCGTGAGGCGGCCATGAGGCAGGAGGGTGCGCCCAGGGGGTAGGCACGCCCCCACCCTTGTGGGCCCCACGAAGCTCCACCGACGTACTTCTTTTGCCTATATATACTCTTATACCCTAGATCGATCACAGAGAGCCACAGAACCACTTTTCCACCGCCGCAACCTTCTGTACCCATGAGATCCCATCTTGGGGCCTTTTCCGGCGATCTACCGAAGGGGGAATCGATCACAGAAGGCTTCTACATCAACACCATAGCCTCTCCGATGAAGCGTGAGTAGTTTACCATAGACCTACGGGTCCATAGTTATTAGCTAGATGGCATCTTCTCTCTCTTTGTTTCTCAATATGAAGTTCTCCTCGATGTTCTTGGAGATCTATTCGATGTAATACTCTTTTGCGGTGTGTTTGCCAAGATCCGATGAATTGTGGGTTTACGAACAAGATTATCTATGAATATTATTTGGTTCTTCTCTGAATTCTTATATGCATGATTTTTTATCTTTGCAAGTCTCTTCGAATTATCAGTTTAGTTTGGCCTACTAGATTGATCTTTCTTGCAATAGGAGAAGTGCTTAGCTTTGGGTTAAATCTTGCGGTGTCCTTTCCTAGTGATAGTAGGGGCAGCAAGGCACGTATTGTATTTGTGATGCCCTCGATTCAATCGTACACTTATCATACACGCAAAGGTGTACGATCAAGATCAAGGACTCACAGGAAGATATCACAACACAACTCTAGACATAAATTAAAATAATACAAGCTTTATATTACAAGCTAGGGGCCTTGAGGGCTCGAATACATAAGCTCGAAAACCCAAGAGTCAGCGGAAGCAACAAAATCTGAGTACAGACATAAGTTAGACAAGTTTTCCTTAAGAAGGCTAGAAAAAAGCAACATCGATCGAAAAGGCAAGGCCTCTTGCCTGTGTGCCTCCTAAATACTCCAGGTCCTCAGCGACCGTCACGTAGTAGTAGGCACCCTCGGGGTAGTAGTAGTCATCAGTGGTGTCGTCTGGCTCCTGGGATCCGTCATCTGGTCGCAACAATCGGGTATGGGAGAAAAAGAGGTAGCAAAGCAACCGTGAGTACTCATCCAAAGTACTCGCAAGACTTACATCAGATCTAAACTAAGTATGCATCTGTATCAAAGGAATGGGCTGTATCTGTGGACTAAACTGCAGAATGCCATAAGAGAAGGGGAAAGCCTAGCCTATCGAAGACTAGCATCTTCAAGCATCTTGCAGCATTTAGAAGAGTACATATCAACATAATGTAAAGTAGTAGTGATATCAACCTCGCCCAGAGATCCTTCCTCGACCCCCTGTGAGAAAGCAATCCTAGAGCCATACTATCAATTTCTCATCACAAGTATCCAGTTCTAGTTGTATTGATCGGGATACAACTCCAAGTGTCTGTTACTATAGGACAGGCTATCGATAGATGTTTTCTTCCCTGCAGGGGTGCACCAACTTACACACCACGCTCGATTAACTCCGGCCAGACACACTTTACTGGGTCATGCCCGGCCTCGGCCAAATGATACGCCGCAACCCGACCTAGGATTAATAGAGAGGTCAGCATGCCGGACTAAACCTATGCCCCCAGGGGTCTCGGGCCATCGCCCCGGGAACTCCTGCACGTTGCGTGGGCGGCCTGTGAGCAGACCTAGCTACCTCCTTCAAAAGGTAGGTGCTTACGCAGTCCAACCTGGAGCGTGTCGCTTAGTCGCATGGCGTCTATTAAGCTTCGGCTGATGCATACGATGCAGAACGCCCATACTATGCCCACACCATGGTTAGTGCTATCAGGCCAGAGGCCCCTCAGATCAAATATCCAAATCGTAGTGCATTAGGAGCACGCGGTAACGAGCAGAGACTCACGAAAGATGTGACCCCATCGCCCCGTCTCGAGTACTTGCGGCAAGGACTAAGAATGCCTGGCCACGCCTCGTAAGTATCTCGCGGGCACCTTCCGGGTCAACCTGACTCCGCATCACTCGCAATTATGCTCGCGCGGGTACCCCTCAGGGACGACCCGTCTTTAGTAACATGGTTCATTATAAAGTCATAGTAACCATAGTAACTGTGTGTCTAACACCAAGGGAAACCCTGAGGAACCATCCTCGATGGATTCCACTTGATGTAATCATCAAGGTGAACATAAGAGGAACCACCCTCGAGGTTCACACTTGAGGGGTTGCATGACAGAGTTGTATCGGAAGTGGTTAAAGAGGAAATCACCCTTAATACCACGACCGAATAGCTACACTACAGAGATCTCATCAGGAGTGATGTATGAGGTGTCACCCTCGGCACTCGATAGTAACTCTACAGAGTCGTACAACTAGGGGGGGGGGTGATGTGCGGTGTCGTGGCTTGGACGTCGATCACGTTGATCGAGTCATCGAACATAAAGCGGGGCAACAAGGACAAGGTGGGGATCACTGATGGATCACTAACCAACCTATACTAAGCAGCTTAGGATAAGCAGGTAGGTAACAATAAGCAGGTTACAAAAGCAGGCTATGCATCAAAATAGGAGCAATCAATTACAGTAGCTAAATCTAATGCAAGCATGAGAGAATGGAATGGGCGATATCATGATGATCAAAGGGGGGCTTGCCTAGTTGCTCAGACGAGAAGGACGGGTCGTCGGTGACGTAGTCGATCACCGGGGCCTTAGCAGCGGTCTCGGGGTCTACCAGAGAGAAGAGGGGGAAGAAACAGTAAATACAGAGCAAACAAGTGCAATAATATACATGACAAGACAAAAAGCGGTGTTAGGGGTGTTCTAACGCGACACTACACGGTACTGGCGAAGGGGGATAACATCCGGGAAAGTTTTCCCGAAGTTTGCATTTTTGGACAGACGAACCGGAGGGGAAAGGTTAGATGTTCTCTATGCTAGGTGCATGTGACAGATGAACGGAGAGCGTATTCCGGTTCATCTCGTCGTTCTGAGCAACTTTCATGTATAGAACTTTTTCATCCGAGCTACGGTTTATTATATATGAATTTCTAAAGTTTTAAACAATATTCTGGAAATCCCTGAAATTTTGCGAAGTCTGGGAATTCGACAGTTTTTTTAAACATCACTTGGCTGTTTTCAAAAGACTACAACTATTGTTCTGTACATCCTATGAGTTAGTGCCTTATATCAATTTTGAGTACTTTTCTGTGATCTACATGTTAGTACCAATTTTATCCATATTAGTGTTCATTTGCTTGAACATCAAGAGCACTAAACTAGCTATGAAAATAAAACTGTTTTTCGGTTTTTCTATTAACAGGACATTGAACTTTGTGACTTTCGTAGGAATTAATCCATGCATCAAAAGGGTTTGGTCCAGTGGGATAAAATGAAGTTTGTGAAATATACTTTCTACTCATATTTTCTTTAGCCCCGTTAGTAGTTGTTTAGCTGCAGTTTAGGGGCTGTCGAGGGGGTTACTCGATGTAGAAATTAAAAAGCTAGCTAGCGCTGCTACAGTACTAGCAGTAGTACAGGCAGAGCAACGCTGGCAAGGAAAGAAGCAGCAGAAGTGTGGCAGCAAGCAGAGCGCGGGGAGCAACGAGCAGCGCCGGGCGCGGCATCGCGCATGCAAACGACGCCTGCTAGCGACGGCGGCCACGACTGGGCGGCTATAGCACGGGCGACAGCAGCGTAGTGGCAGCAGCGCAGGGCAACGGCAGAAGGCGACGGCAGGCTGCAGCAGTGCAGGAGGTGAGCATCAGGGAGCGACGGGCGTGGGGCTGTGCGGGCATCGTCGGAGCACGCAGACACGCGCTGCCGAGCAGGGTAGTGGCAGTGGTAGCGGGGCGGGCAGGAGAGCGAGCGCGCGCTGTGTAGGGCGTGGCTACAGCGGAAGGCCGGGGCGCGAGGAGTGCGGGCAGAGGCGGGGCAAGTGCAATCTCGACAGGAGCTCGGGCGCAGTGCGGCGGTCTAGGGCTACGGCGAGAAGAGGCTAGGGGCACGGGGATCAAAGCAAACGAGACGAGGGGGAGCGTGTGCTCACTGTGGTTCGGTAGGGGAGGGCAGCAGGCTCGGGAGGATCGACGACGCCGGAGTTTGTTGGAGAAGAAGCCGCGTCCGAGGACGAATAAGGGCCTGATTCCTTCATTGTAGATTGCCTCGGCTTCAACGGATGGTCGAGGAAGAAGAAGCGGTGGCCGGCGCACCTCTTAGAAAAGGTTCCCGGGCGCGGGGGCGCCGGTGGCCGCGGGCTCGAGCGGCGCACGGCGGCGGCGGTGTTCGGGAGAGAGAGGGGAGCGAGGGGGTGGAGCGATTGAGCGGGGGAAATAGCTAGGTTTCGTCAAGGGGGGTCGGGGAGGACTTGTAGGCCGAGTAGGACGCCAGAGGGGTCGGATGGCCGCCACACAAGTGGCCACGGCCGGCGGGTCGCCGCCACGGCCATCCCAGCCTCCTGTAGCGAGAAGAAGAGGGCGTGTGGGGGTGGCTGGGCTGATTTTTGCTAAATGGGCCACAATGCCAGTATATTAGATCATCTCCTTCCTCTCTCTTTTCTCTTTTCTTTACATTTCTACAATTGTTTTCTATTTACTTGCTATAGCAAATGAATTTTTTTGAGCTTGAAATTTGGCACAAAATTCAAGTGCAATATCTTGGAGCGGCACATAAAGTTTTGAGTCATTTGGAAACTCATAATTATTTGTTTATTTTGAAATGGTTACGTTTGTTGGAGTTGGACCACTATATATTTTACTAGAGATTAATCGGAGAGCCAAATGATGTTGGATTCAACAAGACAAATGATCAAGGGAAAATATACTAAAATTCGAACATTTTAGTTTTATACTTCGAAGAAACAATAATTCAACTTATTATCTGAATTTTGAATTTGACTCCGATTTTCACCAAGTGGCAAATTGGCTTAATAAAATATGATGACATGGCATAGTAGGGTGAGGTTACTGTCGCTTAATTATTCGGGTGTTACAGTATTATTGCTATCGAGGATAAAAATATGGGGTTTATATCATATTGTTTGAGTTTATCCCTCTACATCATGTCATCTTGCTTAAAGCGTTACTCTGTTCTTATGAACTTAATACTCTAGATGTATGCTGGATAACGATCGATGTGTGGAGTAATAGTAGTAGATACAGAATCGTTTCGATCTACTTGACACGGACATGATGCATATATTCATGATTATTGCCTTAGATATCTTCATAACTATGCACTTTTCTATCAATTCCTCGGCAGTAATTTGTTCACCCACCGTAATACATGCTATCGTGAGAGAAGGCACTAGTGAAACCTATGGCCCCAGTGTCTCTTTCTTATTATATTACATCTATTTTATTTACATCGCATATCGTTTACTATTTTGCAATCTTTACTTTCCAATCTATATAACAAAAATACCAAAAATATTTATTTTACTATCTCTATGAGATCTCACTTTTGCAAGTGACTGTGAAGGGATTGACAACCCCTTTATCATGTTGGTTGTGAGGTTCTTGATTGTTTGTGCAGGTACTAGGTGACTTGTGCATTGTCTCCTACTGGATTGATACCTTGGTTCTCAAAAACTAAGGGAAATACTTACGCTACTTTGCTGCATCACCCTTTCCTATTTAAGGGAAAACCAACCATGCTCAAGAGGTAGCAAGAAGGATTTCTGGCGCTGTTGCCGGGGAGATCTACACCAACTCAAGACATACCAAGTACCCACCATAAACTCTTAACCTCGCTACATTATTTGCCATTTGCCTCTCGTTTTCCTTTCCCACACTTCACAATTTGCCATTTTATTCGCCCCTTTTCCGTTCGTCTTTCTTCGCTTGCTTCTTGTGTGCTTGTGTGTTGGATTGACTATTTGTCACGATGGCTCAAGATAATACCAAATTGTGTTACTTTTCCAATACCAACAATAATGATTTTATTAGCACTCCAATTGCTCCTACTACCGACGCTGAATCTTGTGAAATTAATACCGCTTTGTTGAATCTTGTTATGAAAGATCAATTTTCTGGCCTTCCTAGTAAAGATTCCGCTACCCATCTAAACAACTTTGTTGATTTGTGTGATATGCAAAAGAAGAAATATGTGGATAATGATATTGTTAAATTGAAGCTATTTCCGTTTTCGCTTAGAGATCGTGCTAAAACTTGGTTCTCTTATTTGCCTAAAAATAGTATTGATTCATGGAATAAGTGCAAAGATGCTTTTATCTCTAAGTATTTTCCTCCCACTAAGATCATCTCTCTTAGGAACAATATTATGAAATTTAAGCAACTTGATCCTGAGCATGTTGCACAAGCTTGGGAGAGGATGAAATTAATGATTCATAATTTCCCTACACATGGTTTGAATTTGTGGATGATTATACAATTTTTTTATGCCAAATTGAATTTTGCTTCTAGAAATCTTTTAGATTCGGCCGCGGGAGGCACTTTTATGAAAATCACTTTACGAGAAGATACTAAACTCCTAGACAATATTATGGTTAATTATTCTCAATGGCACACCAAAAGATCCACTAGTAAAAAAGTTCATGCGATTGAAGAGATTAATGTTTTGAGTGGAAAGATGGATGAACTTATGAAATTGTTTGCTAATAAAAGTGTTTCTTCTGATCCTAATGATATGCCTTTGTCCACTTTGATTGATGAATAATAATAAATCTATGGTTGTGAATTTTTTTGGTAGGAACAATTTTGGTAACAAAGCGTATAGAGGAAACTTTATTTCGAGGCCGTTCCCTAGTAATTCCTCTAATAATTATGGTAATTCCACAACAATTCTTATGGAAATTTTAATAAGATGCCCTCTGATTTTGAGACTAGTGTTAAAGAATTTATGAATTCACAAAAGAATTTCAATGCTTTGATTGAAGAAAAATTGCTTAAGATCGATGAGTTGGCTAGGAACGTGGATAAAATTTCACTTGATGTTGATTCTTTGAAACTTGGATCTATTCCACCTAAGCATGACATCAATGAGTCTCTCAAAGCCATGATAATTTCCATTGATGAGTGCAAAGAAAGAACCGCTAGGATGCGTGCTAAAAAAGGTTGCTTTGTGAAAGCGTGTTCTTCTAGTTTTCATGATAATAATGATGAAGATCTAAAAGTGATTGATGTGACTCCTATTAAACCATTGTTTTCCAATATGAATCTTGATAAAGATGGGACTGGACATGAGTCAACTTTAGTTAAAAGGCGTCCCAATGATTCAGAGTTATTAGATCTCGATGCAAATATTAATAAAAGTGGGATTGAAGAGGTAAAAACTTTACATAGCAATGAACCCACTATTTTGGATTTCAAGGAATTTAATTATGATAATTGCTCTTTGCTAGATTGTATTTCCGTGTTGCAATCCGTGTTAAATTCTCCTCATGCTTATAATCAAAATAAAGCTTTTACTAAACATATCGTTGATGCTTTAATGCAATCCTATGAAGAAAAACTTGAACTAGACGTTTCTATCCCTAGAAAACTTTATGATGAGTGGGAACCTACTATTAAAATTAAGATTAAAGATTATGTATGCTATACTTTGTGTGATTTTGGTGCTAGTGTTTCCACGATCCCAAAAACTTTGTGTGATGTGCTAGGTTTTCGTGAATTTGATGGTTGTTCTTTAAATTTGCATATTGCGGATTCCACCATTAAGAAACCTGACACATCTCCAACGTATCTATAATTTTTGATTGCTCCATGCTATATTATCTACTATTTTGGGCAACATTGGGCTTTATTATCCACCTTTATATTATTTTTGGGACTAACCTATTAACCGGAGTCCCAACCCAGATTTGCTGTTTGATGCCTATTTCAGTGTTTTGAAGAAAAGGAATATCAGACGGAGTCGAAACGGAACGAAATCAACTAGAGAAGTTATTTTTGAAACGAAAGCCACCCGATGGACTTGGACCCCATGTCAAGGAAGGAACGATGTGCTCACGAGGGTGGGGGGCGCCCCCCTAGGGCGCGCCCCTTGCCTCGTGGGGCCCTCGTGGCTCCCCTGATGTACTTCTTCCGCCTATATAACTCCACGTACCCAAAAACTTCCAAAAAAAACAATAGACCGGAATTTCCGCCGCCGCAAGCCTCTGTAGCCACCAAAAGTCAATCGGGACCCTGTTCCGGCACCCTGCCGGAGGGGGGGACCCTCACCGGTGGCTATCTTCATCATCCCGATGCTCTCCATGATGAGGAGGGAGTAGTTCTCCCTCGGGGCTGAGAGTATGTACCAGTAGCTATGTGTTTGATCTTTCTCTCTCTCGTGTTCTTGATTTGGCACGATCTTGATGTATCGCGAGCTTTGCTATTATAGTTGGATCTTATGTTTCTCCTCCCCCTCTTCTCTCTTGTAATGAATTGAGTTTCCCCTTTGGAGTTATCTTATCGGATTGAGTCTTTAAAGACTTGAGAACACTTGATGTATGTATTGCCGTGGATATCTATGGTGACAATGGGATACCACGTGCCACTTGATGTATGTTTTGGTGACCAACTTGCGGGTTCCGCCCATGAACCTATGCATAGGGGTTGGCACACGTTTTCATCGTGATTCTCCGGTAGAAACTTTGGGGCACTCTTTGAGGTTCTATGTGTTGGTTGAATAGATGAATTGAGATTGTGTGAGGCATATCGTATAATCATGCCCACGGATACTTGAGGTGACAATGGAGTATCTAGGTGACATTAGGGTTTTGGTTGATTTGTGTCTTAAGGTGTTATTCTAGTATGAACTCTAGGGCTGTTTGTGACACTTATAGGAATAGCCCAACGGATTGATTGGAAAAAATAACTTTGAGGTGGTTTCGTACCCTACCATAATCTATTCGTTCGTTCTCCGCTATTAGTGACTTTGGAGTGACTCTTTGTTGCATGTTGAGGGATAGTTATGTGATCCAATTATGTTAGTATTGTTGAGAGGACTTGCACTAGTGAAAGTATGAACCCTAGGCCTTGTTTACCATCATTGCAATACCGTTTACGCTCACTTTTATCATTAGTTACCTTGCTGTTTTTATATTTTCAGATTACAAAAACTATTATCTACTATCCATATACCACTTGTATCACCATCTCTTCGCCGAACTAGTGCACTTATACAATTTACCATTGTATTGGGTGTGTTGGGGACACAAGAGACTCTTTGTTATTTGGTTGCAGGGTTGCTTGAGAGAGACCATATTCATCCTACGCCTCCTACGGATTGATAAACCTTAGGTCATCCACTTGAGGGAAATTTGCTACTGTCCTACAAACCTCTGCACTTGGAGGCCCAACAACGTATACAAGAAGAAGGTTGTGTAGTAGACATCAAGCTCTTTTCTGGCACCGTTGCCGAGGAGGTGAGTGCTTGAAGGTATATCTTTAGATCTTGCAATCGAGTCTGTTAGTTTCTTGTTTGATCACTAGTTTGGTTTATAAAAGAAAATTGCAAAAAAAATGAAATTAAGTTTGCCTCATACGCTTCATCTTTTTAATATATTTCGTGAGTATGATGGAAAGGATAATTGTGCTCAAGTGCTAGAAGAAGAGATCTCTAATATGTTTGGCACTAAATATTTGAATGATGAGCATGGTTGCAATGTTGTTAGTACGAATTCTTTGAATATCCATGATGCTAATGATGATTGCACTAGTTCTGATGAAAATGCCTCCTATAAATATGTCAATTTTTGTGGAGTAGACTGGGTTTGCAAGTACACACCAAATAGGGAAGATAGGTATTGCAAGAGGCATAAGTACTTAGAAACCAAATTGTTGCAAGGAGAGCTAGATGAATGTGCTAAAAATTTAAGATATCTTACCCATACTTGTGAACTTTGCAATGAACATGGTCATTTAAATATCAAATGCAAATTGTTCCATGACCGTATCGTGTCCAAAAATTGTGATGACTTGATTTCCCTTGCACATCATAATGAACTTAGTTTGCTCTTGGGTTATGAAGAAATGAAACGTATAACTGAGGGTATTCCAAAATTTAATCTCGATAAACTTCTTGGTTTTGATCTAGAGAAGATTTATATGTATTGTGTGGTGAATTGAATTGAAAATCATTATATTGCCAATTACATAAAGAAAAGAAAACAAATAGAGGATGAAGAGAATACTAATGAAAGGGAAGAGACTTCCCAATACCCTCCTATTTTTTCTTATGATGAATCTGGTAACGAGGAGGAGCTTTCTATCCAACCAATCTCATTAATAAGGAGCTCCAAAAAGAGGATTGAACCCACACATGATGTGGTGAAAAATAAGAAAAGAAAAAGGAAGAGAGGTAAAAAGGTATCTCTCCCAAATAAAGTTGCTCCTATTATTGCTGTGCCTCATGAAAATGAAGATGATACACTTGATGATGATCTCGTTATGCCTATTGCTTGTTGTGATGATTATGATTGGGAAGATAATGATACTTCTTATGATCTTGAAAGTCTTTTTGGCACTTGTTGGAAGGATATAATAATTGCTATACTATTGGTGCTATCCATACTATTAATGATGAGAGTGATTATGCTTATGATATGAAAAGGCCCAAGCTTGGGGAAGCTATGTTTGATGAAGATGATGTTTTTGAGAATATGTTTGCTGCAATTAATGTTTGTCCCAAGCTTGGGGATGCTATGTTTAATGAAGATGATATTTTTAGTCTCCCAAGTTTTGATATGCAAGTTTATAATGATGATAGCATGCCTCCTACTTATGATGATTATTGTGATGATACTTATGCTATAAAAAGTAGTGATTATATTTATAAAACTTGTCATGGTTATGATTACCCCTTCTCTTAACATTACTCTTTTAATGTGGAAACAATTTATAGTATTCAAGTTTCCCATGATACTCCCACTATTCTGAATAAGAAGAATTTTGCTTATGTGGAGAGTAATAAATTTTCTATGCTTGTAGATCATGAAAAGAATGCTTTAGGTACTGGTTATATTGTTAAATTCATTCATTATGCTACTGAAAATTATTATGAGGGAGGAATATATGCTTGTAGGAATTGCAATAATATCAAGTTTCCTCTCTATGTGCTTAAAGTTTTGAAGTTATGCTTGTTTTGCCCACCTATGCTAGTTGATTATTGTTCCCATAAGTTGTTTGCTCACAAAATCACTATGCATAGGAAGTATGTTAGACTTAAATGTTCTAGTCATATTCTTCATGATGCTCTCTTTATGTTACGATTCTTATCTTTTATATGAGCATCATTGAAATCATCGTGCCTAGCTAGGGGCGTTAAACGATAGCGCTTGTTGGGAGGCAACCCAATTTTATTTTAGTTCCTTGCTTTTTGTTCCTGTTTAGTAATAAATAATTTATCTAGCCTCTGTTATGATTGAGTTTTATGCTTTTAATTAGTGTTTGTGCCAAGTAGAACCTTTGGGAAGACTTGGGGAAAGTCTTGTTGATCATGCTGTAAAAAACAGAAACTTTAGCGCTCACGAGAATTGCTGTCATTTTTATTTGGAGAGTGATATTTAGTTAATTCTTTTTGAAGATGATTAATAAATAAATTCCTCAGGTCCAGAAATTTATTTTATAATTTTATGAGTTCCATAAGTATACGTTTGATCCAGATTACTACAGACTGTTCTGTTTTTGACAGATTCTGTTTTCTATGTGTTGTTTGCTTATTTCGATGAATCTATGGCTATTAAAATAGTTTATAAACCATGGAGAAGTTGGAATACAGTAGGTTTAACACCAATTTAAATAAAGAATGAGTTCATTACAGTACCTTGAAGTGGTGATTTATTTTTCTTATACTAACGGAGCTTACGAGTTTTCTACTTTAAGTTTTGTGTTGTGAAGTTTTCAAGTTTTGGGTAAGGATTCGATGGACTATGGAACAAGGAGTGGTAAGAGCCTAAGCTTGGGGATGCCCAAGGAACCCCAAGGTAATATTAAAGGACAACCAAGAGCCTAAGCTTGGGGATGCCCTGGAAGGCATCCCCTCCTTCGTCTTCGTTCATCGGTAACTTTACTTGGAGCTATATTTTTATTCGCCACATGATATGTGTTTTGCTTGGAGCGTCAATTTATTTTGCTTTGCTTGCTGTTTGAATAGAATACCAAGATCTGAAATTATTAAATGTTAGAGAGTCTTCACACAGTTGCATAATTATTTGACTACTCATTGATCTTCACTTATATCTTTCGGAGTAGTTTGTCATTTGCTCTAGTGCTTCACTTATATCTTTTAGAGCATGGTGGTAGTTTTATTTTGAAGAAATAGATGAACTCTCATGCTTCACTTATATCATTCTGAGAGTCTTAAATAGCATGGTAATTTGCTTAAAATCCTAATACGCTAGGTATTCAAGAATAATAAAACTTTCTTATGAGTGTGTTGAATACTATGAGAAGTTTGATGCTTGATAATTGTTTTGAGATATGAGGATGGTGATATTAGAGTCATGCTAGTTGAGTGGTTATGAATTTGAGAAATACTTGTGTTGAAGTTTGTGATTCCCGTAGCATGCACGTATAGTGAACCGTTATGTGATGAAGTCGGAGCATGATTTATTTATTGATTGTCTTCCTTATGAGTGGCGGTCGGGGACGAGAGATGGTCTTTTCCTACCAATATATCCCCCTAGGAGCATGCGCGTAGTACTTTGTTTCGATAACTAATAGATTTTTGCAATAAGTATGTGAGTTCTTTATGACTAATGTTGAGTCCATGGATTATACGCACTCTCAGCCTTCCACCATTGCTAGCCTCTCTAGTACTGCGCAACTTTTGCCGGTACCATACACCCACCATATACCTTCCTCAAAACAGCCACCATACCTACCTATTATGGCATTTCCATAGCCATTTCGAGATATATTGCCATGCAACTTTCCACCATTCCGTTCATCATGACACATTCATCATTGTCATATTTCTTAGCATGATCATGTAGTTGGCATAGTATTTTTGGCAAAGCCACTGTTCATGATTCTTTCATACTTGTCACTCTTGATTCATTGCATATCCCGGTACACCGCCGGAGGCATTCATATAGAGTCATACTTTGTTCTAGTATCGAGTTGTATCATTGAGTTGTAAATAAATAGAAGTGTGATGATCATCATTCAATAGAGCATTGTCCCAAAAAAAGGGAGAAAGACCATAAAAAAAGAAAGGCCAAATAAAAAAATAAAGGCCAAAAAAGAAAAGAAAAGAAAAGGAAGGCCAAAAAAGGGGGGACAATGCTACTATCCTTTTACCACACTTGTGCTTCAAAGTAGCACCATGATCTTCATGATAGAGAGTCTCCTATGTTGTCACTTTCATATACTAGTGGGAATCTTTCATTATAGAACTTGGCTTGTATATTCCAATGATGGGCTTCCTCAAAATGCCCTAGGTCTTCATGAGCAAGCGAGTTGGATGCACACCCACGAGTTTCTTTTGTTGAGCTTTCATACATTTATAGCTCTAGTGCTTCCGTTGCATGGCAATACCTACTCACTCACATTGATATCTATTGATGGGCATCTCCATAGCCCGTTGATATGCCTAGTCGATGTGAGACTATCCTCTCCCTTTTTGTCCTCTCCACAACCACCATTCTATTCCACCTATAGTGCTATGTCCATGGCTCACGCTCATGTATTGCGTGAAGATTGAAAAAGTTTGAGAACATTAAAAGTATGAAACAATTGCTTGGCTTGTCATCGAGGTTGTGCATGATTTAAATATTTTGTGTGGTGAAGATAGAGCATAGCCAGACTATATGATTTTGTAGGGATAGCTTTCTTTGGCCATGATATTTTGAGAAGACATAATTGCTTTATTAGTATGCTTGAAGTATTATTATTTTTATGTCAATATGAACTTTTGTCTTGAATCTTATGGATCTGAATATTCATATCACAAGTAAGAAGAATTACATTGAAATTATGCCAACTAGCATTCCACATCAAAAATTATCTTTTTATCATTTACCTACTCGAGGACGAGCAGGAATTAAGCTTGGGGATGCTTGATACGTCTTCAATGTATCTATAATTTTTTATTGCTCCATGCTATATTATCTACTGTTTTGGGCAATATTGGGCTTTATTATCCACTTTTACATTACTTTTGAGACTAACCTATTAATCGGAGGCCCAGCCCAGATTTGCTGTTTTATGCCTATTTCAGTGTTTTGAAGAAAAGGAATATCAGACGGAGTCGAAACGGAACGAAATCAACTAGAGAAGTTATTTTTGGAACGAAAGCCACCCGATGGACTTGGACCCCACGTCAAGGAAGGAACGAGGTGCTCACGAGGGTGGGGGGCGCCCCCCTAGGGCGCGCCCCCTGCCTCGTGGTGCCCTCGTGGCTCCCCTGACGTACTTCTTCTGCCTATATAACTCCACGTACCCAAAAACTTCCAAAAAACAATAGATCGGGAGTTCCGCCGCGGCAAGCCTCTGTAGCCACCAAAAGTCAATCGGGACCCTGTTCCGGCACCCTGCCAGAGGGGGGGACCCTGACCGGTGGCCATCTTCATCATCCCGGCGCTCTCCATGACGAGGAGGGAGTAGTTCTCCCTCGGGGCTGAGGGTATGTACCAGTAGCTATGTGTTTGATCTCTCTCTCTCTCATGTTCTTGATTTGGCACGATCTTGATGTATCGCAAGCTTTGCTATTATAGTTGGATCTTATGTTTCTCCTCCCCCTCTTCTCTCTTATAATGAATTGAGTTTCCCCTTTGGAGTTATCTTATCAGATTGAGTCTTTAAAGACTTGAGAACACTTGGTGTATGTCTTGCCGTGGATATCTGTGGTGACAATGGGATACCACGTGCCACTTGATGTATGTTTTGGTGACCAACTTGCGGGTTCCGCCCATGAACCTATGCATAGGGGTTGGCACACGTTTTCGTCGTGATTCTCCGGTAGAAACTTTGGGGCACTCTTTGAGGTTCTATGTGTTGGTTGAATAGATGAATTGAGATTGTGTGATGCATATAGTATAATCATGCCCACAGATACTTAAGGTGACAATGGAGTATCTAGGTGACATTATGGTTTTCGTTGATTTGTGTCTTAAGGTGTTATTCTAGTACGAACTCTAGGGCTGTTTGTGACACTTATAGGAATAGCCCAACGGATTGATTGGAAAGAATAACTTTGAGGTGGTTTCGTACCCTACCATAATCTCTTCGTTCGTTCTCTGCTATTAGTGACTTTGGAGTGACTCTTTGTTGCATGTTGAGGGATAGTTATGTGATCCAATTATGTTAGTATTGTTGAGAGGACTTGCACTAGTGAAAGTATGCACCCTAGGCCTTGTTTACCATCATTGCAATACCGTTTACGCTCACTTTTATCATTAGTTACCTTGCTGTTTTTATATTTTCAGATTACAAAAACTATTATCTACTATCCATATACCACTTGTATCACCATCTCTTCGCCGAACTAGTGCACCTATACAATTTACCATTGTATTGGGTGTGTTGGGGACACAAGAGACTCTTTGTTATTTGGTTGCAGGGTTGCTTGAGAGAGACCATCTTCATCCTACGCCTCCTACGGATTGATAAACCTTAGGTCATCCACTTGAGGTAAATTTGCTACTGTCCTACAAACCTCTGCATTTGGAGGCCCAACAACGTCTACAAGAAGAAGGTTGTGTAGTAGACATCAAAAACTATGGGAAGGATTAATGATGTTCTTATTGTTGCAAATAGGAATTATGTGCCCGTAGATTTCATTGTTCTTGATATAGATTGAAATCTTACATGTCCTATTATTCTTGGTAGACCTTTCCTTGGAAGATTGGTGCAATTATTGACATGAAAGAAGGAAATATTAGATTCCAATTTCCATTAAGGAAAGGCATGGAACACTTTCCTAGGAAGAAAATTAAATTACCTTAGAATCTATTATGAGAGCCACTTATGGATTGCATACCAAAGATGACAATACCTAGATCTATTATTGTTTTTATGCCTAGCTATTGGCGTTAAGCGATAGCGCTTGTTGGGAGGCAACCCAATTTTATTTTTGTTCTTTGCTTTTTGCTCCTGTTTAGTAATAAATAATTCATCTAGCTACTGTTATGATTGTGTTTTTATGTTTTAATTAGTGTTTGTGCCAAGTAAATCCTTTAGGATCTTCTTGGATGATTATTGTTTGATCTTGCTGATAAAAACAAAAAGTATGCGCTCATGAAAATAATTTTCATTTTTTTACCAGAGAGCGATAAAATACCAATTCCAATTGCAGTAGATAATTATACAAATTATCCTAGTTGTCCTAATTTTTCAGAATTTTTGGAGTTACAGAAGTATTTGAAACCTCCAGATTGCTACAGACACTTCTGTTTTTGACAGATTCTATTTTTCGCGTGTTGTTTGCTTATTTTGATGCATC
>NC_041384.1:75967608-75969803 GCF_002162155.2 Triticum dicoccoides
ACATTAGGTTTAACACCAATATAAATAAAGAATGAGTTCATTACATTACCTTAAAGTGGTGGTTTATTTTCTTATACTAACGGAGCTCATGAGATTTTCTGTTGAAGTTTTGTGTTGTGAAGTTTTCAAGTTTTTGGGTGAAGATTTGATGGATTTTGGAATAAGGAGTGGCAAGAGCCTAATCTTGGGGATGCCCAAGGCACCCCAAGGTAAAATTCAGGACAACCAAAAGCCTAAGCTTGGGGATGCCCCGGAAGGCATCCCCTCTTTTGTCTTCATCTATCGGTAACTTTACTTGAGGCTATATTTTTATTCACCATATGATATGTATTTTGCTTGGAGCGTCTTGTATGATATGAGTCTTTGCTTTTTAGTTTACCACAATCATCCTTGCTGTACACACCTTTTGGGAGAGACACGCATGAATCGGAATTTATTAGAATACTCTATGTGCTTCACTTATATCTTTTGAGCTAGATAATTTTGCTCTAGTGCTTCACTTATATCTTTTTAGAGCACAATGGTGGTTTTATTTTATAGAAATTATTGATCTCTCATGCTTCACTTATATTATTTTGAGAGTCTTTCAGAACATCATGGTAATTTGCTTTGGCTATAAAATTACTCCTAATATGATGGGCATCCAAGATGGGTATAATAAAAACTTTCATATAAAGTGCATTGAATACTATGAGAAGTTAGATGCTTGATGCTTGTTTTGAGATATGAAGATGGTGATATTAGAGTCATGCTAGTTGACTAGTTGTGAATTTGAGACATACTTGTGTTAAAGTTTGTAATTCTCATAGCATGCACGTATGGTGAACCGTTATGCGATGAAGTCGGAGCATGATTTATTTATTGATTGTCTTCCTTATGAGTGGCGGTCGGGGACGAGCGATGGTCTTTTCCTACCAATCTATCCCCCTTGGAGATGATACGTCCATTTTGCATCATGCTTTTATATCAATATTTATTTCATTATGGGCTGTTATTACACATTATGTCATAGTACTTATGCCTTTTCTCTCTTATTTTACAAAGTTTACATGAAGAGGGAGAATGCCGGCAGCTGGAATTCTGGGCTGGAAAAGGAGCAAATATTAGAGACCTATTCTGCACAACCCCATGAAACACCCACAATGCGGCTATATCTCCCACATGCCGGGGCACGACTTAGAGGCATAACCGCATGGTGGTTTAGTCGCAAGTGGGGTAATCTTCACACAATCCCATATACTGAATAAGAAAGGGATAAAGAGTTAGCTTACAATCGCCACTTCACACAAATAACAAGTTAAACATACATCATACATAGTACAATCAAGGTCCGACTACGGAACCAAAATAAAAGAAGACAACCCCTAATGCTAGATCCCCGATCGTCCCAACTGGGCTTCACTACTGATCATTCCTGAAACGAAACATAGAAACGATCAAAGATCTTCATCAAGCTTCCACTTGAGCTGGGCTGCGTCACCTGCACCAGTATCATCAGCACCTGCAACTGTTTGGAAGTATCCGTAAGTCACGAGGACTCAGCAATCTCGCACCCACGAGATCAAGACTATTTAAGCTTATGGGTAGGAGAAGGTAGTGAGGTGGAGCTGCAGCAAGCACTAAGCATATATGATGGCTAACATACGCAAATAAGAGCGAGAAGAGAAGCAACGCAACGGTCGAGAAGCTAGAAGTGATCAAGAAGTGATCCTGAAACTACTTACGTTCAAGCATAACACAAGACGTGTTCACTTCCCCGACTCCTCTAAAAAGAGACCATCACGGCTACACACGCGGTTGATTCATTTTAGTTAAGTTAAGTGTCAAGTTCTCTACAACCAGATATTAACAAATTCCCATCTGCCACATAACTGCGGGCACGGCTCTCAAAAGTTTATACCCTGCAGGGGTGTCCCAACTTAGCCCATCACAAGCTCTCACGGTCAATGAAGGATATTCCTTCTCCCAGGAAGACCCGACCAGTCTCGGAATCCCTGTTACAAGACATTTAGACAATGGTAAAACAAGACCAGCAAAGCCGCCCGACGTGCCAACAATCCCGATAGGAGTCACACGTATCTCGTTCTCAGGACACACCGGATAGGTCAAGCTACGAGTAAAACCATCCCTCAAGTTGCCCCGAGGTGGCCCCGCAGGCTGCCCGGTTCGGACCAACACTTAGAGAAGCACTGGCC
>NC_041384.1:75970012-75972550 GCF_002162155.2 Triticum dicoccoides
CCCAAGGGAAAAGTAATAGGTTGTTAGGAAAATGTTAAAACCAAGGTTGGGCCTTGCTGGAGGAGTTTTATTCAAAGCGAACTGTCAAGGGGTTCCCATAACACCCAACCGCGTAAGGAACGCAAAATCAAGGAACATAACACCGGTATGACGGAAACTAGGGCGGCAAGAGTGGAACAAAACACCAGGCATAAGGCCGAGCCTTCCACCTTTTACCAAATATATAGATGCATTAATTAAATAAGATATATTGTGATATCCCAACATATCCATGTTCCAAACATGGAACAAACTTCAACTTTACCTGCAACTAACAACACTATAAGAGGGGCTGAGCAAAAGCGGTAACATAGCCAAACAACGGTTTGCTAGGAAGGTGGGTTAGAGGCTTGACATGGCAATATGGGAGGCATGATATAACAAGTGGTAGGTAGCGTGACATAGCCATAGAACGAACAACTAGCAAGCAAATATAGAAGTGATTTCGAGGGTATGGTCATCTTGCCTGCAAAGTTCTCAGAGTTGTCGAAAGCTTGATCCTTGTTAGCGTACTCAACAAGTTCCTTGGTCACGTACTCGTCTCCCAGCTCTAACCAAGGCAGGAAGACAAGCAAAGGAACAACAATCAAACACGGTGCCATGCACAAGCAACATGATGCGAAACATGGCATGATATGCAAGATATGATATGCAATGCATATGCGTGCTCCGGAAGGAAAGAATGATCAAGGAATCAACTTGGAAAACCAAGTATGCCGCTGGAAAGATGAGGTGATTTCGGCCGAAATCGATATGAGGATCACCGAAAACGGATGCACGGTTTGCAAATGACAAGCAATATAAGATGATGCGAAACTGCGATTAACAGCATGATGCCACCTAGAATGCAACAAGAAACTAAGCTACTGCACTCTAACATAGCAACAAATCATATGGCAATGATGTACAAGAGATGCTTGACAAAACATGAACACGAGCTATGGCCAAATCACATAATAACTGGTTCAAACATCCATGGCAAAAGTGCAAAAAATATCAGCTTCACAAACTTAGTGAAAACACTAACATGACAAAAACAACATCAGGAAGCAATGTTTAGAGCAAGCAAACAACATGCTACAGGAACATATCATGGCAAATAAAGGCATTGCATGATTTTACTAAAATCATAGAACAAAAGTCCCTTACTGAACATGAGCCAAAAAGGCACAGAAGATATGTTGGCACCCATGTAAACGTAGCAAGTTTTATTAACAGTTTCAGACTTAGAGGAAAAACCTGAGCATGGCATAAACAGAATTATGATAGCAACTTTGCAAGCTCATGCCACTCACCAAAAAGTATTAAATGACAACATAAGCATACCAACAGTAAGAAGACATGTTCCTGAAGCTAACCATGGCAAGAGCAAGTTAATAGGATGCATGGATCACTAGCAACAACCATGGCAATATGGATTAACATGTTAACAATCTGCCAGGAACATTTTATAGCAAAAGTAGAGCAAGCAAAAGACAATCTATAGCACTCCATAATTGCAACCAAAGGCATGAATGGATAGAGCATAAACACATGTTCAAAACATCCTTACTGGAGTAACTCAAAATAAGCATGGATCTCATGGTAGCATCAAGTTTACATGGCATCAAAATAATAGCAGGAAAATGACTTAGCAAAATCCTAAGTCCCCGAAAACAGCAACATCATGGAGCCTAGTTTGCATGCTTGTGATAGTCACCACATATATCTTAAAAATACAAGACTTGCACCCCTGTAAAGATGGCATGTTGTATCTCAAAACATATGTAGACCTCATGCTCAAAGGATGCACACATCAAATGTAACAAAAATGACAAATCACCATGATCTGATAAGTACCAGCAGTTAACATTTTATAGCACTCTCGAAACAATGAAAATGGCATCATAATGGACAGTAACATGCATGGAGATTCTGCTAACATGAAGAGCGCAATGAGACGACCATTTCGACATATCATATGCACGATTTGGAGCTACGGTCACCAAGATGTGGCATGATGAAGAGAGGCATATGATGTAAGAATTTCAGGACTTAGAAAATATCTCACCCTCCAAAAAGTCAACGGGGCGAGGGAATCCCGGGGACGCGGCGCATTTGGAAGGAGGGATGGGTGGATCTGGTCCCGATCCGGAGGTCGCCGGAGAAGCTCACCGGAGACGGTGGGGAAGGAGGCCGGAGACGAGGGAGCTCACCGGGGTGGGCGCCGGCGGGATGGGGCCGGCCGGATCCGGTGCGGCTCGCCGGACCCGAAGGGGCGGCGGCGGGCGTGGGCTATGAGGCGCGTAGTGGTGGAGCTTGAGGTCGGCGCTGGTGCGGCGCCGGCAAGGCAAGGCGACGGAGGGCAGCAACGGTCGCCGCCGGGGCGGCGATGATGGGCGGCGGGTTGCAGGAGCCGGGCGGCGGCTTGACGCGGTCGGGCCCCGGGCGGAATAGGGTGCGGGCGACGGGTGGTGTCCGGTGGCGCGGAAGCCGGGGCGGCGGGGACGGCGATGCGCG
>NC_041384.1:75973101-76022321 GCF_002162155.2 Triticum dicoccoides
GCGGTGTTGGTCGCCGACGGGGACCTGCGGGGCGGCGGCGCGGCTTCGGGCCGTGACGGGCGAGCGGCGGCAGCACGCGGGGCGGATCTGGGCCCCGTGGGCCGCGTGGTGGTGGGAGGCGGCGGCGACAGGTGGCGCGACGTGGTTGGACAAGAAGGCGGCGGGGATGACGTGTCGCGCAGTGATTGGCCTGGATGACGTGTCCGGCGGACTTGTCCGGCGCGGATGGACATGTCCGGTGTCGCGAGGAGGAAGATGACTAGGGTTAGACCGTGAATTTCGGAGGGGGCACACATATATATAGGTAGATGGAGGTAGGAGTGTTCAAATGAGGTGCGGTTTTCGCCCACACGATCGTGATCCAACGACGGAACATGGAGATGGGTTATATGGGTTATTGGGCTATTTTGGAGAGGTGTTGGGTTGCAACACAAAAGAGGCTTTTGCGGTTACCCGGTTAACCGTTGGGGCATCAAAAGGCCTCCAAATGGAACAAAATTTGACAGGCGGTCTACCGGTGGTGTACCAAGGCCACTTGACAAATCTCGACTCATTCCGAGAATGTTTAACTCCCCCTCACGAAAAGAGACAAGAGGGGTGCGCCGGGTGCATGTGGGAGTGTCGGATTGCGAAACAGACAACGGGGAAAAAGACCGGATGCATGAGACGAACACGAATGCAAATGAGATGCACATGATGACATGATATGAAATGCATGACATGAAGAAAATGCCAAACGAAAGACAAAACCCAACCACGAAGGGAAAATCATATCGCCTCTCCGGAAAAAGGCAAGAGTCAGAATTACAAATGTGGAAAGTTGTATCTGGGGTGTTACACCCCAAAAGTCCTGAAACTCCACGAGAGTTAGTGTTGGAATATATGAAAAATATTTGGCGAAGAAAGCACCAGAGGGGGGCCACCCACCGTCCACGAGGGTGGGGGGTGCGCCCTACCCCCTAGGCGCGCCCCCGGCCTTGTGGGCCACCTGGCAGGCCCACGATGCCCATCTTCTGGTATAAGGTCTCTTTTGCCCTGGAAAAAATCAGAAGGAAGCTTTCGGGACGAAGCGCCGCCATCTCGAGGCAGAACCTTGGCAGAACCAATCTAGGGCTCCAGCGGAACATCCCTCCGGGAGGGGGAAATCATCACCATCGATCCTCTCATCAGGAGGGGGTCAATCTCCATCAACATCTTCACCAGCACCATCTCCTCTCAAACCCTAGTTCATCTCTTGTATCCGATCTTTGTCTCAAAACCTCAGATTGGTACCTGTGGGTTGCTAGTAGTGTTGATTACTCCTTGTAGTTGATGCTAGTTGGTTTATTCGGTGGAAGATTATATGTTCAGATCCTTTATGCATAGTAATACCCCTCTTATTATGAACATGAATATGATTTGTGAGTAGTTATGTTTGTTCCTGAGGACATGTGAGAAGTCTTGCTATAAGTAGTCATGTAAATTTGGTTTTCGTTCGATATTTTGATGAGATGTATGTTGTCTTTCCTCTAGTGGTGTTATGTGAACATTGACTACATGACACTTCACCATTGTTTGGGCCTAGGGGAAGGCATTGGGAAGTAATAAGTAGATGATGGGTTGCTAGTGTGACAGAAGCTTAAACCCTAGTTTATGCGTTGCTTCGTAAGGGGCTGATTTGGATCCATATGTTTCATGCTATGGTTTGGTTTACCTTAATTCTTCTTTTGTAGTTGTGTATGCTTGCGAGGGTGGTTAATCATAAGTGGGATGCTTGTCCAAGGAAGGGCAGTACCCAAGCACCAGTCCACCCACATATCAAATTATCAAAGTAGCGAACGCGGATCATATGAGCATGGTGAAAACTAGCTTGACGATAGTTCCCTTGTGTCCTCGGGAGCGCTTTCCTTTATATAAGATTTTGTCCAGGCTTGTCCTTTGCTACAAAAAGGATTGGGCCACCTTGCTGCACCTTTTTTACTTTAGTTACTTGTTACCCATTACGAATTACCTTATCACAAAACTATCTGTTGCCGATAATTTCAGTCCTTGCAAAGAATACCTTACTGAAAACTACTTGTCATTTCCTTCTGCTCCTCGTTGGGTTCGACACTCTTACTTATCGAAAGGACTACGATAGATACCCTATACTTGTGGGTCATCAAGACTCTTTTTTGGTGCCGTTTCCGGGGAGTGGAGCGCCTTTGGTAGGGAAAATTTATATAGTGTGCTGAAATTTACTATCACTTGTTACTATGGAAAATAATCCTTTGAGGGGCTTGTTCGGGGTATCTTCACCGCGACTAGTAGAGCAAAGAGTTGCTACTCAACCTACTGAACCTACTGAAAATATTTACTTTGAAATTCCTTCGGGTATGATAGAGAAACTACTAGCTAATCCTTTTACAGGAGATGGAACATTACATCCCGATATGCACCTAATCTATGTGGATGAAGTTTGTGGATTATTTAAGCTTGTAGGTATGCCCGAGGATGTTATCAAGAAGAAGATCTTCCCTTTATCTTGGAAGTGAAATGCATTGGCATGGTTTAGGCTATGTGATGATATTGGATCATGGAACTACAATCGATTGAAATTGGAATTTCATCAGAAGTTTTATCATATGCATCTGGTTCATCGTGATCGTAATTATATATATAATTTTTGGCCTCGTGAAGGAGAAAGTATCGCTCAAGCTTGGGGGAGGATTAAGTCAATGTTATATTCATGCCCCAATCATGAGCTCTCAAGAGAAATTATTATCCAAAAAAATTATGCTCGGCTTTCTCTCAATAATCGCTCCATGCTCGATACTTCTTGTACTGGTTCTTTTACGATGAAGACTATTGAATTCAGATGGGATTTATTGGAAAGAATTAAACGCAACTCTGAAGATTGGGAACTCGACAAAGGTAAGGAGTCAGGTGTAACACCTAAGTTTGATTGTGTTAAATCTTTTATGGATACCGATGCTTTTCGTGAATTTAGCACTAAGTATGGACTTGACTCTGAGATAGTAGCTTCTTTCTGTGAATTATTTGCTACTCATGTTGATCTCCCTAAGGAGAAGTGGTTTAAATATAATCATCCCATTGAAGTACAAGTAGTTTAACCTATTAAAGTTGAAGAAAAGACTATCACTTATGATGTTGATCCTATTGTTCCTACTGCTTATATTGAGAAACCACCTTTCCCTGTTAGAATAAAGGATCATGCTAAAACTTCAACTGTGGTTCGTAAGAGTAATGCTAGAACACCTACACCCCCTGAACAAATTAAAGTTGAACCTAGTATTTCTATGGTTAAAGATCTCTTGGTCGATAATATTGATGGGCATGTTATTTACTTCTGTGATGAAGCTGCTAGAATTGCTAGACCCGATACTAAAGATAAATACAGACCTATTGTAGGCATGCCTGTTGTTTCTGTTAAAATAGGAGATAATTTCTATCATGGCTTATGTGACATGGGTTCTAGTGCGAGTGCAATACCTCACACGTTATATAAACAAATTATGCATGATATTGCACTTGCTGAGATAGAAGATATTGATGTTACTATTAAGCTTGCCAATAGAGATACTATTTCACCAGTTGGGATTGTTAGAGATGTTGAAGTCTTGTGTGGGAAAGTTAAACATCCTATTGATTTTCTTGTTCTTCGGTCCCCACAAGATGACTTTTGTCCCATTATATTTGGTAGACCCTTCTTGAATACTGTTAATGCTAAGATAGACTGCGAAAAGGATATTGTTACTGTTGGTTTAGGGGATATGTCTCATGATTTTAATTTTGCTAAATTTCGTAGACAACCCCATGATAAAGAATTTCCTAGTAAATATGAAATTATTGGTCTTGCTTCTATTGTCGTGCCTCCTAATGATCCTTTAGAACAATATTTGCTAGACCATGAAAATGATATGTTTATGAATGAAAGAAGGGAAATAGATGAAGTATTCTTTAAATAGGGACCTATTTTGAAACACAACTTGCTTGTTGAAATTCTAGGGGATCCTCCTCTACCCAAGGGTGATCCCGTGTTTGAGCTTAAACCATTACCTGATACTCTTAAATATGCTTATCTTGATGAAAAGAAGATATATCATGCTCTTATTAGTGCTAACCTTTCAGAGCAGGAAGAAGAGAAATTATTAAAAACTCTGAAGAAGCACCATGCTGCTATTGGATATACTCTTGATGATCTTAAGGGCATTAGTCCCACTCTATGCCAGCACAAAATAAAATTGTAGAAATATGCTAAATCGGTTGTTGATCACCAACGACAGTTAAATCTTAAGATGAAAGAAGTGGTTAAAAATGAAATACTAAAGCTTCTGGAGGCAGGTATAATTTATCTTGTTGCTGATAGTCAGTGGGTAAGTCCTGTCCATTGTGTCCCTAAGAAGGGAGGCATTACTGTTGTTCCTAACGATAAAGATGAATTGATCCCACAAAGAATTGTCACAGGTTATAGAATGGTAATTGATTTCCGCAAATTAAATAAAGTTACTAGAAAGGATCATTACCCCTTACCCTTTATTGATCAAATGCTAGAAAGATTATCCAAACATACACATTTTTGCTTTCTAGACGGTTATTCTGGTTTCTCTCAAATGCCTGTGTTGAAAGAGGATCAGGAAAGACCACTTTTTCTTGCCCTTTCGGTACCTTTGCTTATAGACATATGCCTTTTGGTTTATGTAATGCACCTGCTACCTTTCAAAGATGTATGACTGCTATATTCTCTAACTTTTGTGAAAAGATTGTTGAGATTTCCATGGATGATTTTGATACGTCTCCAATGTATCTATAATTTTTGATTGCTCCATGCTATATTATCTACTGTTTTGGACATTATTGGGCTTTATTATCCACTTTTATATTATTTTTGGGACTAACCTATCAACCGGAGGCCTAGCCCAGAATTGTTGTTTTTTGCCTGTTTTAGGGTTTCGAAGAAAAGGAATATCAGACGGAGTCCAAATGGAATGAAACCTTCGGGAACGTGATTTTCTCAACGAACAAGACCCGGGAGACTTGGACCCTACGTCAAGAAAGAAAAGAGGAGGCCACGAGGTAGGGGGGCGCGCCTACCCCCCCAGGCGCGCCCTCCACCCTCGTGGCCCCCCTGTTGCTCCACCGACATACTCCTTCCTCCTATATATACCTACATACCCCCCAAACGATCAGAGACGAAGCCAAAAACCAAATTCCATCGCTGCAACTTTCTGTATCCACGAGAGGCCTGTTCCAGAGCTCCGCCAGAGGGGGCATCAATCACGGAGGGCTTCTACATCAACACCATAGCCCCTCCAATGAAGTGTGAGTAGTTTACCTTAGACCTACAAGCCCATAGTTAGTAGCTAGATGGCTTCTGCTCTCTTTTTGGATCTCAATACAATGTTCTCCCCCTCTCTTGTGGAGAACTATTTGATGTAATCTTCTTTTTGCGGTGTGTTTGTTGAGACCAATGAATTGTGGGTGTATGATCAAGTCTATCTATGAATAATATTTGAATCTTCTCTGAATTCTTTTATGTATGATTGATTATCTTTGCAAGTCTCTTCGAATTAACAGTTTGGTTTGGCCTACTAGATTGATCTTTCTTGCAATGGGAGAAGTGCTTAGCATTGGGTTCAATCTTGCGGTGGCCTTTCCCAGTGAGAGTAGGGGCAGCAAGGCACGTATTGTATTGTTGCCATTGAGGATAACAAGATGGGTTTTCTTCATATTGCATGAGTCTATCCCTCTACATCATGTCATATTGCTTAAGGTGTTACTCTGTTTTTTAACTTAATACTCTAGATGCATGCTGGATAGCGGTTGATGAGTGGAGTAATAGTAGTAGATGCAGGCAGGAGTCAGTCTACTTGTCTCGGAAGTGATGCCTATATACATGATCATACCTAGATATTCTCATAACTATGCTCAATTCTGTCAATTGCTCAACAGTAATTTGTTCACCCACCGTAGAATACTTATGCTCTCAAGAGAATCCACTAGTGAAACCTATGGCCCCTGGGTCTATCTTCATCATATTAATCTCCTACTACTTAGTTATTTCCTTTGCTATTTACTTTTCCTTTATTTTACTTTGCATCTTTATCATAAAAATACCAAAAATATTATCTTATCATATCTATCAGATCTCACTCTCGTAAGTGGCCTTATAGGGATTGACAACCCCTATTTGCGTTGGTTGCGAGGATTTATTTGTTTTGTGCAGGTACGAGGGACTCGCGCGTAGCCTCCTACTGGATTGATACCTTGGTTCTCAAAAACTGATGGAAATACTTACGCTACTTTGCTGCATCATCCCTTCCTCTTCGGGGAAAACCAACGCAGTGCTCAAGAGGTAGCAAGAAGGATTTCTGGCGCAATTGCCGGGGAGGTCTACGCAAAAGTCAAGATACCAAGTACCCATCACATACCCTTATCTCCCGCATTACATTATTTTCCATTTGCCTCTCGTTTTCCTCTCCCCCACTTCACCCTTGCCGTTTTATTCGCCCTGTCCCTCTCTATCCTCCCTCTCTTTCTCTATTTGCCTCTTTTTGCCCGCTTGCTTTCTGTCTGCTTGTGTGTTAGTTTGCTTGCTTGTCACGATGGTAAATTGTGTGACTTCACCAATACCAACAACAATGATTTTATTAGCACTCCGATTGCTCCGATGCTGAATCTTGTGAAATTAATACTGCTTGCTGAATCTTGTCATGAAAGATCCGTTTTACGACCTTCCTAGTGAAGATGCCGCTACCCATCTAAATAGCTTCGTTTATTTGTGTGATATGCAAAAGAAGAAAGATGTGGATAATGATATTGTTAAATTGAAGCTATTTCCTTTTTTGCTTAGAGATCATGCTAAAGCTTGGTTTTCGTCTTTGCCTAAAAATAGTATTGATTCATGGAACAAGTGCAAAGATGCTTTTATCTCTAAGTATTTTCCTCCCGCTAAGATCATCTCTCTTAGAAACGACATTATGAATTTTAAGCAACTTGATCATGAACATGTTGCGCAAGCTTGGGAGAGAATGAAATTAATGATACGTAATTGCCCTACTCATGGTTTAAATTTGTGGATGATTATACAAAATTTTTATGCCGAATTGATTTTGCTTCTAGAAATCTTTTAGATTCGGCCGCGGGAGGCACTTTTATGGAAATCACTTTAGGAGAAGCTACTAAACTCCTAGATAATATTATGGTTAATTATTCTCAATGGCATACCGAAAGATCTACTAATAAAAAGGTGCATGCGATAGAAGAAATTAATGTTTTGATTGGAAAGATGGATGAACTTATGAAATTATTTTCTAATAAGAGTGTTTCTTTTGATCCTAAAGATATTCCCTTGTCTACTTTTATTGATAATAATAATGAATCTATGGATGTGAACTTTGTTGGTAGGAACAATTTTGGTAACAACGCGTATAGAGGAAATTTCAACCCTAGGCCTTATCCTAGTAATCCCTCTAATAATTATGGTAATTCCTACAACAATTCTCATGGAAATTATAATAAGATGCCCTCTGATTTTGAATCTAATATTAAAGAATTTATTACTTCACAAAAGAATTTTAATGCTATGATTGAAGAAAAATTGCTTAAGATTGATGATTTCGCTAGGAACGTTGATAGAATTTCTCTTGATGTTGATTCTTTAAAACTTAGACCTATTCCACCTAAGCATGATATCAATGAGTCTCTCAAAGCCATGAGAATTTCCATTGATGAGTGCAAATAAAGAACCGCTAGGATGCGTGCTAAGAAAGATCCCTTTATAAGAGCGTGTTCTTATAGTTCCTATGAAAATAAAGATGAAGATCTAAAAGTTATTGATGTGTCCCCTATTAAATCTTTGTTTTGCAATATGAATCTTGATAATGATGTGACTGAATATGATCCACCTTTACCTAGCAGGTGTTCCAAGAATTCGGAATTTGTTGATCTTGATGCTAAATTTGATAAAAGTGGGATTAAAGAAATTAAAACCCTAGATGTTGCTAGACCCACTATTATGGATTTCAAGTAATTTAACTATGAAAATTGCTCTTTGATCGATTGTATTTCCTTGTTGCAATCCGTGCTAAATTCTCCTCACGCTTATAGTCAAAATAAAGTGTTTACTAAACATATCGTTGATGCCTTATCTCCCGCAAAAGTCAACATACCAAGTACCCATCACAAACCCTTATCTCCCGCATTACATTATTTGCCATTTGCCTCTCGTTTTCCTCTCCCCCACTTCACCCTTGCCGTTTTATTTTCCCTCTCTTTCTCTATTTGTCGTTTTATTTGCCCGTTCCTTGTTTGCTTGTGTGTTGGATTGCTTGCTTGTCATGATGGCTCAAGATAATACTAAATTGTGTGACTTTACCAATACCAACAACAATGATTTTATGAGCACTCCGATTTCTCCTCTTACCGATGTTGAATCTTGTGAAATTAATGCTGCCTTGCTGAATCTTGTCATGAAAGATTCGTTTTCCGGCCTTCCTAGTGAAGATGCCACTCCCCATCTAAATAGCTTCGTTGATTTGTGTGATATGCAAAAGAAGAAAGATGTAGACAATGATATTGTTAAATTGAAGTTATTTCCTTTTTCGCTTAGAGATCGTGCTAAAGCTTGGTTTTCGTCTTTGCCTAAAAATAGTATTGATTCATGGAATAAGTGCAAAGATGCTTTTATCTCTAAGTATTTTCCTCCCGCTAAGATCATCTCTCTTAGAAACGATATTATGAATTTTAAGCAACTTGATCAAGAACATGTTGCATAAGCTTGGGAGAGGATGAAATTAATGATACGTAATTGCCCAACACATGGTTTGAATTTGTGGAGGATTATACAAAAAATTTATGCCGGATTGAATTTTGCTTCTAGAAATCTTTTAGATTCGGCCGCAGGAGGCACTTCTATGGAAATCACTTTAGGATAAGCTACTAAACTCCTAGATAATATTATGGTTAATTATTATCAATGGCACACTGAAAGATCTAGTAATAAGAAAGTGCATGCGATAGAATAAATTAATGTTTTGAGTGGAAAGATGGATGAACTTATGAAATTATTTGCTAATAAAAGTGTTTCTTCTGATCCTAATGATATTCCTTTGTCTACTTTGGTTGAGAATAATAATAACCTTTGGATGTGAATTTTGGTGGTAGGAATAATTTTGGTAACAACGCGTATAGAGGAAACTTTAATCCTAGGCCTTATCCTAGTAATTCCTCTAATAATTATGGTAATTCCTACAACAATTCTTATGGAAATTATAATAATATGCCCTCTGATTTTGAATCTAATATTATAGAATTTATTACTTCACAAAAGAATTTCAATGCTTTGATTGAATAAAAATTGCTTAAGATTGATGAGTTGGCTAGGAACGGTGATAGAATTTCGCTTAATGTTGATTCTTTGAAACTTAGATCTATTCCACCTAAGCATGATATCAACGAGTCTCTCAAAGCCATGAGAATTTCCATTGATGAGTGCAAAGAAAGAACCGCTAGGATGCGTGCTAAGAAAGATTCCTTCATAAGAGTGTGTTCTTCTAGTTTCCATGATAATAAAGATGAAGATCTAAGAGTTATTGATGTGTCCCCTATTAAATCTTTGTTTTGCAATATGAATCTAGATAATGATGGGACTGAATATGATCCACCTTTACCTAGAAGGTGTTCCAAGAATTCGGAATTTGTTGATCTTGATGCTAAATTTGATAAAAGTGGGATTAAAGAAATTAAAACCCTAGATGTTGCTAGACCCACTATTATGGATTTCAAGTAATTTAACTATGAAAATTGCTCTTTGATCGATTGTATTTCCTTGTTGCAATCCGTGCTAAATTCTCCTCACGCTTATAGTCAAAATAAAGCGTTTACTAAGCATATCGTTAGCTACAGATTATTTTAGAATTTATGGGGTTCCAAATCATGCGCTAGCTACAGATTACTACAGACTGTTCTGTTTTTGATAGATTCTGTTTTTCGAGTGTTGTTTGCTTATTTTGATGAATCTATGGCTAGTAAAATAATTTATAAACCATAGAGAAGTTGGAATACAGTAGGTATAACACCAATATAAATAAATAATGAGTTCATTACAGTACCTTGAAGTGGTCTTTTATTTTCTTTCGCTAACGGAGCTCACGAGATTTTCTACTTTAAGTTTCGTGTTGTGAAGTTTTCAAGTCTTGGGTAAAGATTTGATGGATTATGGAACAAGGAGTGGCAAGAGCATAAGCTTGGGGATGCCCATGGCACCCCCAAGATAATCTAAGGACACCAAAAAGCCAAAGCTTGGGGATGCCCCGGAAGGCATCCCCTCTTTCGTCTACTTCTATCGGTAACTTTACTTGGAGCTATATTTTTATTCGCCACATGATATGTGTTTTGCTTGGAGCGTCTTGTATTATTTGAGTCTTTGCTTTTTAGTTTACCACAATCATCCTTGCTTTACACACCTTTTGAGAGAGCCATACATGATTTGGAATTTGTTAGAATACTCTATGTGCTTCGCTTATATCTTTTGAGCTATATAATTTTGCTCTAGTACTTCACTTATATCTTTTAGAGCACGGTGGTGGATTTCTTTTATAGAAACTATTGATCTCTCATGCTTCACTTAGATTATTTTGAGAGTCTTAATATCATGGTAATTTGCTTAAAATCCTAATATGCTAGGTATTCAAGAATAAAAAAATCTCTTATGAGTGTGTTGAATACTATGATTAGTTTGATACTTGATAATTGTTTTGAGATATGGAGATGGTGATATTAAAGTCATGCTAGTTGAGTAGTTGTGAATTTGAGAAATACTTGTGTTGAAGCTTATGATTCCCGTAGCATGCACGTATGGTGAACCATTATGTGATGAAGTCGGAGCATGATTTATTTATTGATTGTCTTCCTTATGAGTGGTGGTCGGGGACGAGCGATCGTATTTTCCTACCAATCTATCCCCCTAGGAGCATGCACGTAATACTTTGCTTTGATAACTTGTAGATTTTTGCAATAAGTATATGAGTTCTTTATGACTAATGTTGAGTCCATGGATTATACGCACTCACACCCTTCCACCTTTGCTAGCCTCTCTAATACCGCACACCTTTCGCCGGTATCATACACCCTCCATATACCTTCCTCAAAACAGCCACCATACCTACCTATTATGGCATTTCCATAGCCATTCCGAGATATATTGCCATGCAACTTTCCACCGTTCCGCTTCATCATTGTCATATTGCTTAGCATGATCATGTAGTTGACATCGTATTTGTGGCAAAGCCACCATTCATAATTCTTTCATACGTGTCACTCTTGATTCATTGCATATCCCGGTACACCGCCGGAGGCATTCATATAGAGTCATATTTTGTTCTAAGTATCAAGTTGTAATTGTTGAGTTGTAAGAAAAATAAAAGTGTGATGATCATCATTATTAGAGCATTGTCCCGGTGAGGAAAGGATGATGGAGACTATGATTCCCCCACAAGTCGGGATGAAACTCCGGACGAAAAATAAAAAAATAAAAAAAAGAGAAAGAAAAGAGGCCATAAAAAAGAAAGAGAAAAGGCCCAAATAAAAAAATGAGAGAAAAAGAGAGAAGGGACAATGTTACTATCCTTTTACCACACTTGTGCTTCAAAGTAGCACCATGATATTCATAGTAGAGAGTCTCTCATGTTATCGCTTTCATATACTAGTGGGAATCTTTCATTATAGAACTTGGCTTGTATATTCCAATGATGGGCTTCCTCAAAATGCCCTAGGTCTTCATGAGCAAGCAAGTTGGATGCACACCCACTTAGTTTCTTTTTGAGCTTTTATATACTTATAGCTCTAGTGCATCCGTTGCATGGCAATCCCTACTCACTCACATTGATATCTATTGATGGGCATCTCCATAGCCCGTTGATACGCCTAGTTGATGTGAGACTATCTTCTCCCTTTTTGTCTTCTCCACAACCACCACTCTATTCCAGCTATAATGCTATGTCCATGGCTCACGCTCATGTATTGCGTGAAGATTGAAAAAGTTTTAAGATTGTCAAAAGTATGAAACAATTGCTTGGCTTGTCATCGGGGTTGTGCATGATTTAAATATTTTGTCTGGTGAAGATAGAGCATAGCTGTCGGTGTCAAAACCGGCGGATCTCGGGTAGGGGGTCCCGAACTGTGCGTCTAAGGCGGATGGTAACAGGAGGCAGGGGACACGATGTTTTACCCAGGTTCGGGCCCTCTTGATGGAGGTAAAATCCTACGTTCTGCTTGATTTATTCTTGATGATATGGGTATTACAAGATTTGATCTACCATGAGATCGGAGAGGCTAAACCCTAAGAGCTAGCCTATGGTATGATTGTATGTTGTCCTATGGACTAAAACCCTCCGGTTTATATAGACCCCCGAAAGGGCTAGGGTTACACAAGGTCGGTTACAAAGGAGGAGTTATACATATCCGTATTGCCTAGCTTGCCTTCCACGCCAAGTAGAGTCCCATCCGGACACGAGACGAAGTCTTCTTGTATCTTCATAGTCCAACAGTCCGGCCAAAGGATATAATCCGGCTGTCCAGATACCCCCTAATCCAGGACTCCCTCAGTAGCCCCCGAACCAGGCTTCAATGACGATGAGTCCGGCACGCAGTATTGTCTTTGGCATTGCAAGGCGGGTTCTTCTCCATCTTTCGAACGTTTGTAAAGCAATGTCCGGTCCCATAAATGTTTGGACCTCTTGGCTTCTGTGCCCAATAAGGGCTTTCTCCCACGCGTAGAATGAATACGAGGCGCCAGGGCGTTTTTACATTCGCCCCCTAGCCAGATAAATGAATTGTCTATTAAAGGGATGGGGATCCTTAGATCCGATCCATACCATCCTCCCCCAGCGAGAGTCCATCAGAGCGCGTTCCGGAAAGATCCATTCCAGCATGGCCGACCTCCGCAGCTCCTCCTCCCGCCTCCGAAGCCCTAAGCCCGGTGATTGGGAGAGGTGTTCAGTCCCACACAGTCGTTTAGTCGAACTGCAAACTAAGGGATTTCTCCCTCCGGCGTACATGGTGCCCGTTTGAGCCGGGCTCGCCACCTATAATGGCGGGGAGCAAGCGGAGAGCTTTCCCTGTCCCTCTATGGGGAACGGGTCTGTCTTGTCCCCTATCTATTAAGGGGACTCGGATTTCCAATTCATCCGTTCCTCTGCGGGCTCCTGGAGTTCTACGGCCTCCAATTACACAATTTCACCCCCTCCTCCATCCTACATATCGCCGGCTATGTGACTCTCTATGAGTTGTTCCTGGGCTGCGAGGCTCACTTCGAGCTGTGGAAAAGGCTATTTTGCCTCGTCCCTCGCACATAGAGGGGGTCACTTTATCAAGTGGGCGGAGCCGAAATATGGCGCATCACCGATACCGGATACATGTCCGGTACTCTGAAGAAGTCACCCAAAGACTGGCCTTCAAAATGGTTTTATATGGAGGACGTTCCCCTTCCGGACCCTGTTCGGCGGGGTCTTCCTGAGTTCAACAATGCTCCTCTAAAGAAACGCCGAAGTTGGCGCCCACGGAGCCCCCAGGTGGAAGACAATGGAGAAGTCCTCTATCTGATGAACCGAATTAAAGCATTGGCTCGATCAGGATTGACAGTAATCGAAGTTATGTCGATTTGCATAATGCGGGGAGTGCAACCACTTCAATATCGTGGGCACCCCTTGTGGTGTTATAACGGGGCGGATGACGCCACCCGCTGCGGGCATAAGGGTTCGGACAATGCTGCCGCTTTAGCGAAAATTCTGTCCGAGTTGTTCAAGGGTGAGGAAGAGGAGTTCACCCACATCAAGCCACGGAGTGGATTCTCCATGTACAATCCTCCAAGCTGGGTAAGTTATATCTCCTTGCTCCCATTTTTCCCGCATTCTTTGTCGTAAGTATTCACCTTGCCACTTTGCGGTAGGAACTACGAAAAGCCATAAAGGAGGTCGGCAGCCCTTCTCCACAACCAGAGGACCCTGACCGGGCCCTCGACTCCGGACTTGAAGAAGATTCGGTTATATTCGTGGAGCTGATAGACCGGCAGTTCTATCAGTTAAGTTGCGATGATGCCATGGTGGCCATTACGACCGACTATCGCGGACTGCTCCCAGCATCGCACGTAAGAAAAACCCAAAATCCCAACTCCAAAACTAGGATCCCCTTTTAGACAATTCACCCACCATATACACATGGCATTTTTACAGGGAAGGCATTCAGGACGCCCTGCCAGACCCGCAGCAATGCGCCAACAGGAGGCACCGAGGCTGGGTAGGCCAAAAAGGAAGGCGGTCAGGACAGAGACGCCGGCGCAAAGGTATAACAAACCCCGCTCCGTGGTTGTCGTCTTTCTCAAAATATAATGACGCCCATGTTTCTTTAACAGAAAAACACTCGCCGGAATATGTCCGGCGATGTTACTAATCACGCTTCCACCAGCCGAGCGCCAGGACCGGACATAGAGGCGGAAGCCGATATGGGGCGGGCACCGGATAACCCCCCTACAGAGGATGCAGATAGATTATCCACTACAAACTCAGAGGTGGAAAGCACCATGAATCATAGGCGCCGCCGGGCCATACTCCGTGACGCTTGTTTCTCACCAGAGGAATTTGATGCCTTCAATTCTGGAGAGGCGTACCTCCGAGCTGCTCAAGATGGTCTAGCCAGAGCCACGGATCAGTATGTAAAGGATGTACGGGTAAGTAAATCTGACGATTTATGTGTATGAGTAGCCCCTGAGACTTGAAACAGTTAGCATAACTGATTTAAGGATCATCTTTATTGTGCAGGTTCTTACAAAGAAGAATACTAGGCTGTCACACGAGCTAGAGGAATGCAAGACCCAACTGCGGGCTGCTATGGCCGCATTGCAGGAACTGAAAAAGTCACTTGCTGGTAACATTTACTTTAAAGAATGATGGTTACCATATAATGTGCGGCATGGCTGCAGATCTAACAACAGATGTTACAGATGAATCCGGAGAAAATCCGGAGGCCCAACATGTTATGCGACAGCTAGAGGCTGGCAAGCGCATGCTGACTGGGGTTAGGTGGGAGAAAAACAATCTCCAAGATGCCAATATTAGGCTGAGCGTGGAACTAAATGACGTTCGGGGCCAGCTTGCAGACTCCGAGAAGGAGAATAAGCGGCTTCGGCGCGGCATTTTCAGCAAGTGCTTGAACGAATACTTTTAAAGGAGTTCGGCGAAGAAGCCGACTAACAGCGTTATGTCTGTAGGTATGCTGACGGGTCATCCCGCGGAGGAAATTCCCGGGTCTGCGGGTGATCTTCTATCTGAGCTGTCACATCTGCACGAACAAGGTCGGCAGGTGATGCAGGATGTTGCCTAGGCCTTGTGGCCGTCCGTCTCCCTCCCAGAGGGCTTTGCAGAGCTTGCGGAGAAGCTCAAGGGAGCATGGTGGCGCTTCCGATTATGGAAGATATCAGCCTGCCAACAGGGTGCCAGAGAAGCCTGGGCCATGGTGAAGATGCGGTATACCAAGGCAGACCCAAATCACATGGCTGAGGTCGGACCTGTGGGGCCCGACAGAAAAGAGATCCCCGTTAGCTTAGTTTATGGGCAAGTAGAATTAGCCGCAAAGTATTCCCAACAGGATTGTAATCTAGATCGCCTGTTGGATGGTATAGAAGAGGAATTTAGTCAGTCTGCATGACTATGTAATGAAAGTGACATTTATAATGCCTTCTAGCCGGATTGTAGATCATTTGTCTTGCCGGACCTTTTCGCTTCAACCTCGGGACCCGATAGTCCGGAGTGTATCCGAATACCCGCGCAGTTATATAAGAACCGGGGCATGCGTGGAGACCAGGCGTAGGGGTCATAAGTGCTTGAACAGACAAGTGCCCAACTAGTTATGTTATATTACATGGGTAGTAAGAAACATCTTCCAGGGAGAATAGTTCCGTTAAGGGTTCCTTTCCCTGGGTAAGCATGCCCTAAAGTGCATGTCCGGACTGCGATAGGAAACGCAGGAAAAACATCTGGGGGCGGATATGGACAATAAATAAAAATCATCTTTTGTTCATCAACCGAATATTCCCTTAAGAACGCTAGCTTTCGGCTTCACCCAGTCTGAGGTACACGTCCGTCTGACCCGGCAGTAACAATCGCAGAGGTGCTCCCCTTATGCCCTAGTCGAATTAACGGGAACGTAGGGCATAAATACAAGAGCCAGGCAACCCAGCTTGGCCAAAAGTTAAGTCATATCGATGCATATAATGGCGAAAAAAGGTACATGCAGAAGCATGACACATGTTCGGGGCCTGAGGCCCAGATAAACAATTAAGCTTCTGTGAAAGAAGCCCCCAGGTATTATGAGCGCGGCTAGCGCATCTAGAATGTGCAAGCAAGGCACAAGTTGGCCCTTAAAGGTCTAGAGAAATAATAACAGAAAGGAAGAAAGAAAAACAAGACAGATAATGTACATGCAAAAAATGGACAAAGGGAGGGGACGAACATAGGGTCCGGTGCTAGGCGTAGAATCTTCGGAGCCTGGCCGCGTTCCATGGGTTCGGCTCGAGTCGACTAGTCGATGCATCCAGCAGTCGGTACGCTCCACTGGTCAGAACTTGGTCAATAATGAAGGGACCTTCCCATTTGGGCACGAGCTTGTTCTTTTTCTTATCCGACAGGCGTAGAACTAGTTCACCAACGTTATAAGTTTTGGCCCGTACTTATCTGCTTTGGTATCTGTGAGCCTGTTGCTGATAAAATGCGGAACGGGCTTTGGCTACGTCGCGCTCCTCCTCCAGGGTGTCCAGACTGTCCTGCCGATCGAGCTCGGCTTCTCTTTCTTCGTACATGCGCACTCGAGGTGAGTCATGAATTATGTCACAAGCAAGACTGCCTCTGCACTGTACACCATAAAGAAGGGTGTACATCCGGTACTACGATTCGGCATGGTCCGCAGCCCCCAGAGTATGGAGTCGAGCTCCTCTACCCAGTGCGTGTTAGACTCCATTAAGGAATGCACTAATCTGGGTTTAATGCCGCTCATTATAAGACCGTTTGCTCGCTCGACTTGACTGTTGGTTTGTGGGTGATAGACTGAAGCATAATCGAGCTTAATGCCCATTTTGCTGCACCAGAGTTTTACCTCATCGACTGTGAAGTTTGTGCCTTTATCAGTGATGATGCTGTGGGGGACGCCATAATGGTGTACGACCCCAGATATGAAGTCTATCACGAGTCCGGATTAGGCTGTTTTAATAGGTTTGGCCTCTATCCATTTGGTGAATTTATCCACCATGACCAGTAAGTATTTTTTCTTAAGGGTTCCCCCTTTAAGGGGTCCAACCATGTGAAGCCCCCAGACCGCGAAGGGCCACGTAATGGGGATTGTTTGGAGGGCGGTGGGTGGCATGTGGCTTTGATTTGCAAAGAGCTGGCAACCGGCACAACGTTGGACCAAGTCCTGTGCATCTGCCCGGGCCGTTGGCCAATAGAATCCTGTGCGAAAGGCCTTGCTTACAAGAGCCCGGGCTGCGGCATGGTGACCGCCGAGTCCGGCGTGGATTTCTGCCAAAAGGTTCCGCCCTTCCTCTTTGGAGATGCACCTTTGAAGGACTCAGATAGTGGTTTTTTTATACAATTCTCCCTCATGGACCCTGTAGGCCTTAGATCGCCGCACTATGCAGCGTGCCTCATTTTGGTCCTCCAGAAGTTCCTGCCTAGTTAGGTAGGCTAGGAATGGTTCTGTCCACGGGGCGATAATGGCCATTATTACGTGGGCTGAAGGTGTTATTTCGGTGGCGGAGCCTCCGATTGTGTCAGATTATTCGGTATCGGGCATTTTGGCCGGGTCTAGACTATTGTTACCGGTGTCCCCTTCCCATACTACGGATGGCTTGAATAGCCTTTCCAGAAATATGTTGGGGGGACCGCGTTGCGTTTTGCGCCGATGCGGGTGAGGATATCCGCCGCTTGATTGTTTTACTGAGCCACATGGTGAAATTCGAGTCCCTCGAACCGAGCTGACATTTTTAGGATGGCGTTTCGGTAGGCCGCCATTTTCGGACCCTTGGTGTCAAAGTCTCCATTTATTTGGGATATTGCAAGGTTTGAATCCCCACGCACCTCCAGGCGTTGAATGCCCATGGAGACTGCCATCCGAAGACCATGCAACAGAGCTTCGTATTCGGCTGCATTGTTGGAGTCTGTATACAATGTTTGCAGTACGTACTAAACGGTATCTCCTGTTGGGGACGCCAGGACGACGCCAGCCCCTAGACCAGCCAGCATTTTAGAACCGTCGAAGTGCATGATCCAATTGGAGTATGCGTCATACTCTTTAGGGAGTTCGGCCTCCGTCCATTCGGCGACAAAGTCGGCCAATACTTGCGACTTAATGGCCCTCGAGGTTTGTATGTTATGTCGAACTGGAGGAGCTCAATGGCCCATTTAGCAATCCGGCCCGTAGCGTCACGGTTGTTTATAATATCATTAAGTGGCACTTCCGAGGCTACTGTAATCGAACACTCTTGAAAGTAGTGTCATAGCTTCCAGGATGCAATGAATACCGCATAGGCTATCTTTTGATAATGTGGGTACCGTGATTTGCATGGAGTGAGGACAGTGGATACGTAGTATACCGGCTTTTGAAGAGGGAATTTATGTTCGGCAGCTTCTCATTCGACGACAAGCACTGCGCTTACAACTTGATGAGTTGCCGCAATGTACAACAGCATTGGTTCGCTGATGTTTGGCGCGGCCAGGATTGGGTTGGTTGCCAAAATGGCCTTTATTTCTTCCAATCCGGCTGTGGCAGCGTCCGTCCACTCAAAGTGTTCGGTGCACCGAAGGAGGCGATAAAGGGGTAAAGCCTTTTCTCCTAAGTGGGAGATAAAGCAGCTTAGAGCCGTCACGCATCCAGTTAACTTCTGGATTTGTTTGAGGTCTGTTGGGGTAGCCAACTGTGACAAAACTTGGATTTTGGCTGGATTAGCTTCAATACCTCTACTGGAGACAATGAAACCCAGGAGCTTTTTGGCTGGTATGCCGAAAACGCATTTTGCCGGATTGAGCTTGATGTCGTATGTTCAGAGGTTGTCGAATGTGAGCCTCAAGTCGTCTATCAAAGAGTCGACATGCTTGGTTTTGACGACCACATCGTCTATGTATGCCTCTACTGTTTTGCCGATTTGTTTCTCCAGACATATCTGAATCATGCGCTGATATGTTGCACCGGTGTTTTTGAGCCGAAAAGGCATTGTGTTGAAACACAAGGGACCGTATGGTGTGATGAATGCCGTTGCGGCTTGGTCGGACTCCGCCATCTTGATTTGGTGGTAACCGGAGTATGCGTCGAGGAAACACAATGACTCGTGTCCTGCGGTAGCATCGATAATTTGATCGATGCGGGGGAGGGGGAAGGGATCCTTTGGGCAAGCTTTATTGAGGTCCTTGAAATCGACACAAAGGCGCCAGGATTTATCCTTCTTTGGTACCATCACCAGGTTTGCTAGCCAGTCCGGGTGTTTTATCTCTCTGATGAATCCGGCCTCCAATAACTTGGTTAGTTCCTCTCCCATGGCCTGTCTCTTAGGTTCAGAGAAACGCCGAAGAGCTTGCTTGACTGGCTTGAATCCCTTTAGGATATTGAGGCTATGCTCGGCCAGCCTGCGTGGGATTCCTGGCATGTCTGAGGGGTGCGAGGCGAATATGTCCCAATTCTCATGCAGGAACTCTCGTAGTGAGGCGTCCACGGCGGGGTTTAACTATGCCCCGATGGATGCTGTTTTTGTAGGGTCCATTGGGTGGACTTGGAATTCGACTATTTCATCCGCTGGTTAAAAGAGGTGGACTTGGATCTCTTATCGAGTATCACGTCGTCCCTGTCCACTATGGAGCGTAGCGTGGTTAATTCCTCGGCTGAGAGGGCTTCGGATAATGCCTCGAGGGCCAGTGCGGCTGTTTTGTTTTCGGCGCGGAGTGCTGTGTCCGGATCACTGGTGAGAGTGATGATTCCGTTGGGCCCGAGCATTTTGAGCTTCATGTACCCATAATGGGGTACAGCTTGGAAGATCGTGAACGCCTCACGTCCTAAAAGGGCGTGGTATCCACTGCTGAACGGGGCCACTTGAAATGTAATTTTTTCGGACCTATAACTCTCTGGCATACCGAATACCACATCTAGTGTGATTTTCCCAGCGCATCATGCCTCCCGACTGGCTATGATTCCTCTGAAGGTTGTGCTACTTTGCTCAATGTGGTTCCAGTCTATTTCCATTTTTTGATGAGTTTCCTTGTAGATGAGGTTTAATCCGCTGCCGCCGTCCATGAGTACTTTGGTGAGTCGAAAGCCGTCCACAATTGGACTGAGGACCAGTGCGGCTGGTGCTCGGGCTGTTCGAAATTTAGGTTCATCACTAGCATTGAAGGTAATAGCCGTGCCACTCCATGCATTTATTGCTGCTACGTGGTAGATTTCGGCCATGCTGTGGAGTGTTCGCTTCCGCCTATTATTTGACGCAAATGTCTCAAAGACTGTTAACACCGTATTGTTATCCATGGGATGGTGCTCTGTGGCATTTGGGATAAGAAGATCCTCACCACTTTTGGCCACCTGCCGGAGTATCCAACATGCTCTAAGGTTGTGCGTTGGTATTGTATCCGCTGTACTGTGAATTTTGCAGGGTCCATTGAGCCATCCCTCCAGTACGGTTCCATGCCCTATAGAGGGTTTTTGCTTTTTGGTAGTTGACCCGGGTGTCTTTTGATAGTGCACCCTTTTATTTCAGTCTGGGTTCGTATTTAGGGCCGGATTATCCCAAAAGTTTGTTTCGGTTTTCCAGGGACTTTCCATCGCATAGTACTTTCGTACTATGGACGCCAAGTCAGAGAAGCGTGATATCTCACGGCGATTTATGGCGTTAAGGATTCCCTTGTCTGTGCAATTATCGCAGAAAAATAAGACCGCGTCTTCCTCGCAACAGTCCTTAACCTTGTTCATCGCAAGGAGGAATCTGGCCCAATAGTGATGTATTGTTTCCTGGGGCTCTTGCCGGATGTGGGAAAGATCGCTTATGTTTGGGTGGGTGGGTGTAATTGAATCCGAACCCTTACCCGATCTGGGGTCCAGGGGCCGAGGAATTTCCAATTTTGGAAATTCTGGTTCCGGGGTGTTGCCCGATAATCCTGGCCCGCTGCTTGACTCTAAGTTCAGTGATTGGATGTTGTCCTCCCGCGAACGGGTATCCGGCTCGGAGAGCTCAGGAATCCGGACATAGTTGGTCCTCAATATGGAGGAGAGGTCGCCGCATTGTTCCTCCACCACTGCAATATGATGGGTGACCGACGGAGAGTTAATCTCCCTTTGATCGGGTTTAAGCCCAATCCGATCATAGTCCGTAGCGACTCCCAGGGCGGCGATGCGGTCCAAGAGCTCGTTTAGGGAGGCAAGCTCCACCGGATCCATCTGTTTGGCAAGTGTCGATTTGATGTGGAGGCTATTTTCGATGACCCGAGAAGTCATCGTCGGCGCGGCGGCCGAACAGGCGGTCATGATGAAACCGCCTAGCCGGAGAGTTTGGCCGACAGCCAAAGCTCCCCCAATAGTAGTACCGTCTTTAAAGACGAGACGAGACATCCTTCCTTCTGGCGACGTCACAGAGGAACTCTCAATGAAAGCACCAATGTCGGTGTCAAAACCGGCGGATCTCGGGAAGGGGGTCCCGAACTATGCGTCTAAGGCGGATGGTAATAGGAGGCAGGGGACACGATGTTTTACCCAGGTTCGGGCCCTCTTGATGGAGGTAAAACCCTACGTCCTGCTTGATTTATTCTCGATGATATCGTTATTACAAGAGTTGATCTACCACGAGATCGGAGAGGCTAAACCCTAAGAGCTAGCCTATGGTATGATTGTATGTTGTCCTACGGACTAAAACCCTCCAGTTTATATAGACACCGGAAAGGGCTAGGGTTACACAAGGTCGGTTACAAAGGAGGAGATATACATATCCGTATTGCCTAGCTTGCCTTCCACGCCAAGTAGAGTCCCATCCGGACACGAGACGAAGTCTTCTTGTATCTTCATAGTCCAACAGTCCGGCCAAAGGATATAATCCGGCTGTCCGGATACCCCCTAATCCAGGACTCCCTCAATAGCCAGACTATATGATTTTGTAGCGATAACTTTCTTTAGCCATGTTATTTTGAGAAGACATAATTGCTTTGTTAGTATGCTTGAAGTAGTATTATTTTTATGTCAATATGAACTCTTGTCTTGAATCTTTCGGATCTGAATATTCATACCACAATTAAGAAGAATTACATTAAAATTATGCCAAGTAGCACTCCGCATCAAAAATTCTGTTTTTATCATTTACCTACTCGAGGACGAGCAGGAATTAAGCTTGGGGATGCTTGATACGTCTCCAACGTATCTATAATTTTTGATTGCTCCATGCTATATTATCTACTGTTTTGGACATTATTGGGCTTTATTATCCACTTTTGTATTATTTTTGGGACTAACCTAATAACGGAGGCCCAGCCCAGAATTGCTGTTTTTTTGCCTGTTTTAGGGTTTCGAAGAAAAGGAATATCAAACGGAGTCCAAACGGAATGAAACCTTCGGGTACGTGATTTTCACAACGAACAAGACCCGGGAGACTTGGACCCTATGTCAAGAAAGAAAAGAGGAGGCCACGAGGTAGGGGGGCGCGTCTACCCTCACAGGCGCGCCCTCCACCCTCGTGGGCCCCCTGTTGCTCAACCGACGTACTCCTTCCTCCTATATATACCTACGTACCCCCCAAATGATCAGAGATGGAGCCAAAAACCTAATTCCATCGCCGCAACTTTCTGTATCCACGAGAGGCCTGTTCCGGAGCTCCGCCGGAGGGGGCATCAATCACGGAGGGCTTCTACATCAACACCATAGCCCCTCCGATGAAGTGTGAGTAGTTTACCTCAGACCTACGGGTCCATAGTTAGTAGCTAGATGGCTTCTTCTCTCTTTTTGGACCTCAATACAATGTTCTCCCCCTCTCTTGTAGAGAACTATTTGATGTAATCTTCTTTTTGCGGTGTGTTTGTTGAGACCGATGAATTGTGGGTTTATGATCAAGTCTATCTATGAATAATATTTGAATCTTCTCTGAATTCTTTTATGTATGATTGGTTATCTTTGCAAGTCTCTTCGAATTATCAGTTTGGTTTGGCCTACTAGATTGATCTTTCTTGCAATGCGAGAAGTGCTTAGCTTTGGGTTCAATCTTGCGATGTCCTTTCCCAGTTATAGTAGGGGCATCAAGGCACATATTGTATTGTTGCCATCGAGGATAACAACATGGGGTTTTATTCATATTGCATGAGTATGTCCCTCTACATCATGTCATCTTGCTTAAGGCGTTACTCTGTTTTTTTAACTTAATACTCTAGATGCATGCTATATAGCGGTCGATGAGTGGAGTAATAGTAGTAGAGGCAGGCAGGAGTCGGTCTACTTGTCTCAGACGTGATGCCTATATACATGATCATTCCTAGATATTCTCATAACTATGCTCAATTCTGTCAATTGCTCAACAGTAATTTGTTCACCCACCATAGAATACTTATGCTCTCGAGAGAAGCCACTAGTGAAACCTATGGCCCCCGAGTCTATCTTCATCATATTAATCTCCTACTACTTAGTTATTTACTTTGCTATTTACATTGCCTTTATTTTACTTTGCATCTTTATCATAAAAATACCAAAAATATTATCTTATCATATCTATCATATGTCACTCTCGTAAGTGGCCTTATAGGGATTGACAACCCCTATTTGTGTTGGTTGCGATGATTTATTTGTTTTGTGCAGGTACGAGGGACTCGCCCGTAGCCTCCTACTGGATTGATACCTTGGTTCTCAAAAACTAAGGAAAATACTTACGCTACTTTGTTGCATCATCCCTTCCTCTTCGGGGAAAACCAACGCAGTGCTCAAGAGGTAGCAGATTTCTCTATGTATGGAACTTCTTTTGATGATTGCTTAAGCAACCTTGAGCGAGTTTTGCACAGATGTGAAGAAACTAATCTCGTCTTGAACTGGGAGAAGTGGCACTTTATGGTTAATGAAGGTATTGTCTTGGGGCATAAAATTTCTGAAAGAGGCATTGAAGTTGATAAAGCTAAAGTTGCTGCTATTGAAAAGACACCGTGTCATAAGGACATTAAAGGTATAAGAAGTTTCCTTGGTCATGCCGGTTTTTATAGGAGGTTCATTAAATACTTCTCAAAAATTTCTAGGCCTCTGACTAATCTCTTACAAAAAGATGTTCCTTTTGTCTTTGAGATGATTGTGTAGAAGCATTTGAAATACTTAAGAAAGCCTTGATTTCTGCACCTATTGTTTAGCCACCTGATTCGTATTTACCCTTTGCAATTATGTGTGATGCTAGTGATTATGCTGTAGGTGCTGTTCTAGGACAAAGAGTTGATAAGAAATTAAATGTTATCCAATATGCTAGTAAAACTCTAGACAGTGCCCAGAGAAATTATGCTACTACTGAAAAAGAATTTTTAGCAGTTGTATTTGCTTGTGATAAGTTCCAACCTTATATTGTTGATTCTAAAGTAACTATTCACACTGATCATGCTGCTATTAAATACCTTATGGAAAAGAAAGATGTTAAACCTAGACTTATTAGATGGGTTCTCTTGCTACAAGAATTTGATTTGCATATTATTGATGAAAGGGAGCTGAGAACCCCGTTGTAGACAACTTGTCTAGGTTAGAGAATGTTCTTGATGACCACTACCTATTGATGATAGTTTTCCCAATGAACAATTAGCCGTCATAAATGCTTCTCGTACCACTCCATGGTGTGCTGATTATGCTAATTACATTGTTGCTAAATTTATACCACCTAGTTTCACATACCAGCAAAAGAAAAGGTTTTTCTATGATTTAAGACATTACTTCTGGGATGACCCACACCTTTATAAAAAAAGGAGTAGATGGTGTTATTAGACGTTGTGTACCTGAGCATGAACAGGAACAGATCCTATTCAAGTGTCACTCCGAGGCTTATGGAGGACACCATGCTGGAGATAGAACTGCACATAAGGTATTGCAATCCAGTTTTTATTGGCCTACTCTTTTCAAAGATTCCCATAAATTTGTCTTATCTTGTGATGAATGTCAAAGAATTGGTAATATTAGTAGACATCAAGAAATGCCTATGAACTATTCACTTGTTATTAAACCATTTGATGTTTGGGGCTTTGATTATATGGGACCATTTCCTTCCTCTAATGGGTATACACATATTTTAGTTGTTGTTGATTACGTTACTAAGTGGGTAGAAGCTATTCCAACTAGTAGTGCTGATCATAACACCTCTATTAAGATGCTTAAAGAAGTTATTCTCCGAGGTTTGGAGTCCCTAGATATTTAATGATTGATGGTGGTTCACATTTTATTCATGGTGCTTTTCGTAAAATGCTTGCTAAGTATGATGTTAATCATAGAATTGCATCTCCATACCACCCACAGTCTAGTGGTCACGTAGAACTGAGTAATAGAGAGCTTAAATTAATTTTGCAAAAGACTGTTAATAGATCTAGAAATAATTGGTCCAAGAAACTTGATGATGCATTATGGGCCTATAGAACTACATATAAAAATCCTATGGGTATGTCTCCGTATAAAATGGTTTATGAAAAAGTATGTCACTTACCTCTCGAACTAGAACATAAGGCATATTAGGCCATTAAAGAGCTCAATTATGATTTCGAACTTGGCGGTGAGTGATACATCTCCAATGTATCTATAATTTTTTTATTGTTCCATGCTATTATATTATCTGTTTTGGATGTTTATGGGCTTTATTATGCACTTTTATATTATTTTTGGGACTAACCTATTAACCGAAAGCCGAGTGCAAATTGCTGTTTTTTTTGCCTATTTCAGTGTTTCGCAGAAAAGGAATATCAAACGGAATGAAACCTTCGCGAGGATCTTTTTTGGAACAAACGCAATCCAGGAGACTTGGAGTGGACATCAAGAAAGCAGCGAGCCGGCCACGAGGTAAGGCGGCGCACCCCCACCCTCGTGGGCCCCTCGGAGCTCCACCGACCTACTTCTTTCGCCTATATATACTCTTATACCCTGAAAACATCGAGGGGAGCCACGAAACCACTTTTCCACCGCCGCAACCTTCTGTACCCGTGAGATCCCATCTGGGGACCTTTTTCGGTGATCTGCCGGAGGGGGATTTGATCACGGAGTGTCGGAGTAAATAGCCATGGGTAGCCTAGCCGGCTTCCCCTGGCCCTTCTGAAAAAATTACGAGCCCGTCCGGCTCTCAGGAATCCAAGACATGGGGCCGCCTTCCCGTTGCTGGCTGTCACCCAGGCCAGCTCGAAGAAGGCGGCCCGACTTTACCCCTCATGAAGAAAACCATGGGAGGCCGACTCGAAGAAGCCGGCTCCAAGATGCCGACTCCAAGAAGCCGGCCATGAGGAGGCCGACTCCAAGAAACCGGCTCCCATAAAGCGGTCGAGACCGTACCCTCAAAGTTTGCATCCACCTAGCGGCGATGAGACGGGGCGTGGCTACAGTAAAGCCTGCCACCCCCGAATCCCGGAGCACGCCCGGCACAGTGCACCGTACGGAGTGGCCATGACCCGTCCGGCGCGACACTGTTGCCATGTTGACCCTGATGTCATCCACGACGGGTTACCAGTATGGCCCACGGGTGGTGGGCCCCTTCGGGCAGAGAGACACCCGAAGGCGGCCTGGCCTCCCCCAGTCGGCCCGAGACGGGGCCCGCTCCCTGCAGCCGGCTCGCTTCCCCCCTCGAAGAAGGCGCCCCATTAAGGAGACAAGACGCGGTAAGGCTACGGTGATCGCCCGCCAGATGGCGGCACTGTAGCCACGCTTACCACGACGAAGCCCTCATCATCAGGATGAGGCAATAGTAGCCTGCCATCGACAAGACCCTTGGCAGTGGGGCCTGCCTGTTGCCAAGGAGTTGGTAGCCGGCGGGCCCCAGCAGTCGGCGCAGAAGCCGGCGAGCGCGGCCACAGATGGCTGGGCCCCGCGCCCAGTCGGATTACCATTGTACCCCCGGGGGGTAGGCCTATATAAACCCCTCGGGGCACCCATGCAAAGGGTTCGACCCTCAGCTAGATCTAGACACACACAAGGAGGGGAAGCAAGCCAGCCGTGCCCTTCTTCCTCCTCCCATCGAACAGCTCAAGGAGCACTGTGTAGCTACTTGTTCATCTAGTGATCATGCGGGGACCCCGCAGAGCAGCAGTAGGGGTGTTATCTCCACGGAGAGCCCCGAAGCTGGGTAAGATTCGCCGGCGTGCATGTATTCGCCTCCTCCCATTTCCAGGCACCAGCGACGTCTTACTGGCTCCCACAATGTTAAGCCACCCGTTGGCATATGTCGCACCTACCACCCAACATTTGGCGCCCACCGTGGGGCCAGGTGCACCGTCGTCCGGAGACCTGTTCTGGACGGGAACCCTCTTCCTGCCCAGCGAGCGTAGCCACCCCGGCACGCCCGATGGCGCTTGCCACGACGCGCTGCAAGGCGTCACCAGCATCCGCGCGGCGAGCAGCCTCGCCGATCTCCCCGATGAAACCCTCATCTCCGATGAACTCGCCTCCGATGCAGGCACCGATCACCTCGCCAACCTCCTCGGCCAGCTCCATGTCTCCAGCGAGCCCGCTGTGGATATGGAGTCGGTTGGCTCCAGCGACCCGATGCCTGTCGACTCCGACACGGCCTCCTTCGACATCTTCCCCACCAACTTCGCGATCTACAACGACCCGCTTCCTCGGACCGAGGGCCGCGATACCGTCACCACTGAAGTGATGGTCATCGGCCACGGCGGCCCGGCCGGCGAGAGCGCCCACGATGTCCCGCACGTGGCGGCCCACGACTTGTCCACCCCACTCCCGGCTAACGCCGACGACGAAGCACTGGAGGCACGCTGCCTCGCCCTCCTTGTAGAGGGCCGGAGGCTGGCTTCCGTGAGACGCCTCACAGAGGCCTACCAGCGCGAAGCTGACCGCGCCGCCTTCGGCACGCCGGCCCCGGGCGGGCCAAGCTGGGCCGGCCTTGTCAAGAAACGCGGCGCCGTCATCGCCGACACGCTGGGAGTCGACCACCCAGTCTACGCCACTCCACTCGAGAATCTGCGCGCCGCCCAGGCGGCCGTGGACGAGTTGGACGGCTTGGAGGCCGAAGACCTCCCCCACATGACCCGGCGCATCCAGCAGCTGATCGATGCAGCCGCACAGCGGCACGAAGCCGACGCCCGCGCGAGCAGCCGATCTCGGCGCGACGTCCCGGACACCGACTACGAGCAACACCCGCGCGGGGCGCGAGAAAGAGCCGGCGGCCAGCCGAAGCCGGACCCGAATCTCCATCGAGCGAGACGCGGACGGCCATCCCCGAGCCATGGAATGGCGGGGCAACCCGCCTCCGCCTCGACCCCGTGGAGAGAGTTCCCACCCCGCCGCCAGTGGCACACCCGACTCTCAGCGGCCGACTAGGTCGCCGCGAAGGAGTCGGCGAGAACGACGCCCGCCGTCGGATCGACCGCCTGGCGCGGTCCCTGGCGCTGGAAGAAGAAGACGATGTCGGCCCGCCTTTTTTCGGCCCCTGCATCCGCGACGAGCCTTTCCCCAAAGGGTTCTCGCTCCCAAGAGACACACCCAAGTACAACGGCTCCGTGAAGCCGGAAGATTGGTTGATCGACTACTCCACGGCGGTCAGCATAGCCAACGGCAACCGGCGCGTTGCCATGAAGTACGTGCCCCTCATGCTGCAAGGCACGGCGCGGACCTGGCTCAACAGCCTCAAGCCTCTCTGCATCAACAGCTGGCTAGATTTCACCGAAGCTTTCATCCGCAACTTCACCAGCACCTACAAGCGGGCCCCCAAGCCCAGGCAGCTCTCCCTGTGCGTACAGGGCCCGGCCGAGTCCACTCGCGACTACCTCACGCGTTGGGCCGAGCTCCGCAATTCTTGCGAGGGGGTGCACGAGGTGCAAGCCATAGAATACTTCACAGCCGGGTGCCGAGAAGGTACCCTCCTCAAGCACAAGCTTCTCTGCGACGAGCCGGCTACCCTCGACGAGCTTCTGGACATAGCGGACAAATATGCGACCGCCGACTCCTCAATGAAGACCGAACTTCGGGTAGACGCGTCCGGAAAAGTACTCAACCCGGCGCCCAAGATGCTGGCTGGGGATCCCGGCTGACGCACACACCCGAATGACCACAAGCGCAAGGGCCCCGCGTCGCCTCCCGCCAGTCGGCAGGTGGCCACAGTTGAAGACGTGCCGCCTGAAGGGCGGCCCGCGCCCAAGAAACCCAAGGGCGGCCGGCCGGCTTGGCAGCGGGCCTTCTCCTACGAGCAAACTCTCGACGCCCCCTGCAAGTTCCACAACGGCGCGAAGCCGTCCAACCACACAACCCGAAAGTGCCATTGGCTCACCCGAATTTCCAAAGGCGAGGGGCTCGCGCCGCCTCCGCCTGCCGGCCCGCCGCCTCCGCCTCCGCTGCCTCTGGCGGCTCGGCCCGCAGTCGGAGCCATGCATGATGAGTTCCCTGACGAGCAAGCAACCTACATCGTCTTTACGAGCCAGCCCGAAGACCGGCGCAGCAAACGCTGAGAGCACAAGGAAGTCAGCGTGGTCGCTGCCGACCCCGTCGGACACATGCATTGGTCAGAAAAGCCCATCAGCTGGAGCCGGGCCGACCATCCAGAGGTGATGCCGTCTCCCGGCTCTTATGCGCTGGTCCTGGAAGCCACCCTCGCGACGGACAGACGCGCCGCCCGCTTCTCCCGCGTGCTGATAGATGGCGGGAGTAGCATCAACATCCTGTACCGTTACACCCTGGAGAAACTAAATGTCAAGACGAAGCAGCTCATGCCTACTCGGACAGTTTTCCATGGCATCGTACCCGGCCTGTCCTGCGCCCCCATTAGCAAGATCAAGATTGATGTACTCTTTGGGGACAAGGAGCATTTCCGCCGAGAAGCAATATGGTTTGAAGTGGTGGACCTGGAAAGCCCTTACCATGCATTGCTTGGCCGACCTGCCTTGGCCAAATTCATGGCAGTTCCCCACTATGCATACCTCAAGATGAAGATACTAAGCACCAAAGGCGTCATCACCGTAGCCGGCGATTACAAGAAGTCCTCTGAGTGTGCGGCAGCCAGCAGCCGGCTGGCCGAATCCCTTGTGATTGCCGAAGAAAAGAAGATGCTGGACCGAGTCGTGGCCATAGCCGGCAAGCAGTTGGCCGTGTCCCCCGACCCCAAGGAGCACGATGCTCAAGGATCCTTCCAGCCGGCCAAGGAGACGAAGAAGATACCTCTTGACCCCGAGCATCCAGAGAGGTTTGCTGTCATTGGGGCAAGCCTGAACAACAAATAGGAAGGCGAGCTCGCCGATTTCCTCCGTGAGAATCGGGACATCTTTGCGTGGTCCCCCAAGGACATGCCGGGTGTTCCGAGGAAATTCGCCGAGCACAAACTACATGTCCGAGAAGACGCAAAGCCAGCCAAACAACCCCTTCACCGACTGTCGGAGGAGAAACGCAGGATTGTGGGAGAGGAAATAGCCCGGCTTCTGGCAGCCGGCTTCATTATGGAAGTTTTCTTTCAAGAATGGCTCGCCAACCCGGTCCTTGTGCTAAAGAAGAATAACAAGTGGCACATGTGTATAGACTACACGAGCCTCAACAAGGCTTGCCCCAAAGATCCCTTTGCCCTGCCAAGGATTGACCAAGTGATAGACTCCACGGCCGGATGCGAGCTGTATAGTTTCTTGGATGCTTACTCAGGATATCACCAGATAAAGCTAGATCCAGACGACCGCCTGAAGACCGCCTTCATCACGCCATTTGGAGCCTTCTGCTACCTAACTATGACATTCGGCTTAAGAAATGCCGGTGCCACTTTTCAGCGTTGCATGCAGAAGTGCCTCCTCAAGCAACTCGGCAGAAACGCTCACGTCTACGTGGACGACATTGTGGTGAAGATGGAGAAGCGCGGCACTCTGCTAGGAGACCTCAAGGAAACGTTTGAGAACCTATGCCGGTTCCAAATCAAGCTCAACCCCGAGAAATGCGTGTTCGGAGTGCCAGCCGGCCAGCTCCTAGGCTTCCTGGTCTCCGAACGCGGCATCGAATGCAACCCGGTGAAGATCAAGGCCATCGAGAGAATGGCGATCCCCACCAAGCTTCGAGACATCCAAAAGTTCACCGGATGCTTGGCCTCCTTGAACCGCTTCATCAGCCGGCTCGGAGAGAAGGCTCTCCCCCTCTACCGCCTCATGAAGAAGAGCACTCACTTCGAGTGGAATGACCAGGCCGACCAAGCTTTCCACGAGCTTAAGAAGATGCTGGCCACGCCGCCCGTCCTGGCGGCGCCGACTGAGAAAGAGCCCATGCTCCTTTACATTGCCGCAACCAGCCGGGTGGTCAGCACCGTCATCATAGTCCAACGACCAGAAGAAGGCCGAGCCCAGCCGGTCCAGAGGCCGGTGTATTATTTGAGCGAGGTGCTGTCCACTTCAAAGCAGAACTACCCGCACTACCAGAAGATGTGTTACGGCGTGTACTTCACCGCCAAGAAGTTGAAGCCCTACTTTCGAGAGCACCCCGTCATGGTCGTATGCACCGCCCCGCTAGCCGAGATCATAGGGAGCTGGGACGCATCCGGCCGGGTGGCGAAATGGGCCATCGAGCTGGCCCCTTACACGATCTTCTACCAGCCCCGCACCGCCATCAAGTCCCAAGCACTGGACGACTTCCTCGTCGACTGGGCCGAGACCCAGTACCTGCCGCCGGCTCCTGACTCCACCCATTAGCGCATGCACTTTGACGGGTCCAAGATGCACACCGGCTTGGGAGCCGGCGTCGTCCTTACCTCTCCCAAGGGCGACAAGCTCAGATATACGCTGCAAATTCACTTTGCCGCCTCCAACAACGTGGCCGAGTACGAGGCGCTCATACACGGGCTCCGGCTTGCCAAGGAACTCGGCATCTGCCGGATCCTATGTTATGGCGACTCGGACTTGGTGGTCCAGCAATCATCCGGCGACTGGGACGCTAAGGACGCAAATATGGCAAGCTACCGCTTCCTGGTCCAACAACTCAGCGGATACTTTGAAGGATGCGAGTTCCTCCACGTACCGCGAGCCGACAACGAGCTAGCCGATGCCCTGACTCGAATAGGCTCCACTCGGAAAGCAATACCAACCAACATCGCTCTACAACGCCTCCTCAAGCCGTCCATCAAGCCGTCTCCAGAGTCCGATTCCATCTTCGTGCCGCTTGACCCCGACGCGGCCGGGTCCGGCTCGAAGAACCAAGCGGGCGACCCTGGGACTTCAGTAGCCGGCGCGGGGACTGTGGTAGCCGGCCGGGGGACTGCACCAGCACAACAGCCGGCGGCCGACTCCAGCATTTCACCACCCAGCCCGCCCACCCTGGTGGCTGTAGCCACATTGGCAGTGGGAGAAGTCGCGGCTCCGTCATGGGCTCAGTCCATCGTCAACTTCCTAGTAAACCAAGATCTACCGGCTGACGAAGCAGAGGCAAGACAAGTCCAACGCCGAGCCGGAGCATACACAATCGTCAACAGAGAGCTCGTCAAGTGCAGTTTCACTGGAGTTCTCCAGCGATGCGTCGAGCAAGAGAAGGGCATTGCAATCCTCAGAGACATTCACCAAGGAGAATGCGGCCACCATGCGGCCTCAAGATCACTCGTCGCCAAAGCCTTCCGCCATGGTTTCTTTTGGCCGACTGCCTTGGATGATGCCAAGGAATTAGTTAAATATTGCAAAGGGTGCCAACTTTTCAGCTCCAAGCAACACATGCCGACTTCGGCACTCAAGACCATTCCCATCACCTGGCCCTTCGCCGTTTGGGGGCTGGACATGGTGGGCCCATTCAAGATGGCGCGCGGCGGCATGACGCATTTGCTCGTCGCCGTGGACAAATTCACCAAGTGGATTGAGGCAAAGCCGATCAAGAAGCTGAATGGGCCGACTGCTGTAACATTCATCGCAGACATAACAACTCGGTACGGCGTGCCACACAGCATCATCACCGACAATGGCACGAATTTTGCCAAAGGAGCCTTGCCACGTTTTTGCGCAGCCCAAGGTATTCGGCTGGACTTAGCGTCCGTCGCCCACCCGCAGTCAAACGGCCAGGTCGAGCGAGCCAACGGCCTCATCCTCTCCGGCATCAAGCCCCGACTGGTCGTACCTCTGGAGCGCTCAGCCGGCTGTTGGCTCGATGAGCTGCCGGCTGTCCTCTGGAGTCTGCGCACTACACCAAACAAGTCAACCGGCTTCACCCCTTTCTTCCTTGTGTATGGTGCCGAGGCGGTCATCCCAACTGACATCGAGTTCGACTCGCCTCGAGTAACCATGTACACTGAAGCGGAGGCCAAGGAAGCACGGGAATACGGTGTAGACCTGCTAGAGGAAAGCCGGCTGTTAGCCCTCAGCCGGTCTGCCATCTACCAGCAGGGTTTGCGCCGCTACCACAGCCGGAAGGTCAGGCCAAGATCTTTTCAAGAGGGCGATCTTGTGCTCCGGCTGATCCAGCGAACAGCGGGCCAGCACAAGCTCTCGGCCCCTTGGGAAGGCCCCTTCGTCATCAGCAGAGCTCTAGGCAACGACTCCTACTACCTGATCGACGCACAGAAGCCGAAGGCACGCAAGAGAGACGACTCCGGCAAGGAGTCGGAACGACCATGGAACGCCAACCTCCTTCGAAGATTTTATAGTTGAAATGCAGTATGTATCACGCTAACTTTTGTATTAAGTACGAGACAATAGGCCCCCCGAGGAGGGCTCGGGGACTGCCATCTCTTATCTATGAATGAAAAAACATCATGCTTATGACTTTGTCATTTCATTTACTTGTTCCGTCCGACACCGGGTTCGACTAGTCGGCCCGGGGACTGGCCGACTGGAGTTATATTAGAAGTCCTACCCGCAGTTAGACAAGTAGTGTGCCGGCTCCCAAGCTTTCTCTTGCCAAAAGTCGCAGTTCGAAGAACCGGCTGTCCGACTGGCAAGAGTTAAAGGCAGGAATGGGCGCCCACACGAAAAATGGCTAGGGACTAACGGACTAATATAACAAAAGCCGGTTTTTCTCCCACCGCCGAATGGCTACCAGAGTAGCCGGCCGGCCGGTTTCCATTCACTTCACTTCAATCCAAGAAAGCTCAAGTACTTGCCTCCCCAAAGAGGGAAGGCGGCAAAGGAAAAAGCCTAAGGATAAAAAGCATACGCGGATGGAAACCAAACATGCACGAAATAATATTTACATAAAAGACCTCCGAGAGGCCAGCATTCAACATAGTTTGGATACACCCCCAGTGGGTGGAACTGCGAAAACTTAATGAAGATTGTTCAAAAGACAACAAGCAGGAAAAATAAGGACGACAGGTCAAGCCGGCGGAGTGACCGACGAGCTAGGCTGGTTGGCGGAGACGGTTGTGCCGGCTGAAGGAGCGGCTGACTGGCGAACCTCGGCTTGGTCACCGCCTCCCGCAGAAGGTGCGCTTCCACGCGCCTCGTTGCTGGAGGCACGGTCGGCCTGAGGTCGGCCGGTTGTTCCACTAGCCGGCTCGACGTCTTCGCCGTCCTCCTCGTCATCCTCGCCCTCGTCGCTGGAGGCGATCTCCTCCGCCGAGTCCTCGCCCACCGCCCGGTTCAGCCCGAACCACTCCTCCGGCTGGGCAACACCGTCATCATCGATCTCGGGTGCAAAAACGCTGATGTCGGTGCACTCGGCGATCGTTGAAGCCCGCTGGGCGATAGCCGGCCTCACCTCTTCCAGCTCTGCGTCGGCCTCCATCCGCCAAGTGCGCAGCTGGTCCAGGCTCAGCCCTGGGTACCAAGCCCGAACGAACTCCAACGCCCGCCCGGCTCCGAGACGGGCCGCCGACGCCTTCCAAGCCTCAAAGCGACCAACTGCGACCTCCAGCCAGTCGGCAGTCCGGCTTGGGGTGCGGGGGATCGTCTCGCCGGGCCAGAGGGCAGCCAACACTTGCGCCCCGGCACGTTGGAGCCGGCGAAGCATCCGATGAGCCGGCTGCAACCGCGCCTGGACAGCCAAGAGCTGCTCCTCAAGCGTCCGGTTCGCATCCGGCGCGATGTTGGCCCCCGCCTGACGGCGCACCTCGCGATGGGCCTTGATGCTTTGGGCGACAAAGGCGGATTAGCTGGGGAAGTAGTCTGCACAAAAAAACAAGCAGCAGCTCAAGTTAAGCCAAAGACCCAGGCGGCAAGGAGCAGGAGAGGGGCGAGGAAGGCAGCTTATCGTCGTTCAAATCCTCGATCCGGCCGAAGCCTTCATCCAGGGCTCGCCGGGTCTCAGCCCAGCTCGCCGCCTCGGTCTCATACTCTGCCTTCAGGGCGGCTTCGCTATCCTGCGCCGCCTGTAGGGCCGCTTGTGGCTCTTATCCTGGTCGGCCAGCTTCTTGGCCAGGCGATCACGCTCCTGGACCAAGGCAGCGTACTCGGCATCCTTGGTATGAAGAGCGGCCTTCGCTTCGCCGAGCTCCTTCCTCAAGTCGGCGTTGGCCCCTGAAGACAAAGAAAAAGAAAAACCAATAAGAAAAGAGTCGTCAAGAAAGATCCGACCCGACTGCTCAGCAGTCGGCCCGAATCTCGGGGACTACACCCAGTGGGTGCGCTGACGCGCCCCCACAGGAGACAGACAAGATCGAGTACTTACTTCGGCTGTCGGCCAGGTCGTCGGTCCTCCGGCTCAACTCCCGTGCCTGGGAGTTGAAGGCGGCAGCACGGAGGTTGTGATATTCCTGGAAGTTCAGACAAGAGACAAAAATAAGGTAGCCGTCAAGAAAGATCCGACCCGACTGCGCGGCAGTCGGCCCGAATCTCGGGGACTACACCCAGTGGGTGCGCTGACGCGCCCCCACGGAAGAAATTAGGAGAGCAAAGCGGCCAAGAATGAAGGACTCACCCGGATGGTGGCTCGCGTCGACAGGAACTCCTGGGTGAACTGTTGCAGCAGGGCGGCCTGAGCTTGCAGCCGGCTCCGGACCCCATGAGCCGCCACATTCAGCTCGCCAGTCCCCCCGCTGGGAGTCCACTCAGACGTGGCGGTGCTGGCCGCCTCCAGATCTTCCACCGACTGGCCTGCACCCGCGACTCGGCGCAACTCCGGCGGAGCGGCGCCTCCCCCTGCGCGCCGGCCCGTCGCCGGCTGCACCTCGAGGCCGGCTCTGTTCCCCGGCTCACCCCCGGTCGGCCCCTCTGGCGCCGCTGACGATTAGCCGCCTTGGCCCGCTCCGGCTGGCGCTGCTGGCGGCGTTTTCCTCGCAAAGGCCACGGGGTACTCCCCCCTCTCCACCAGCGGCGGGTCTTGGACGATCTCCTCCGCCAAGGGCAATGGGGTGTCGGGGGCCACGGCTCGGAGGGGAATGGCGAGCAGCGGAGGCTGATTGCACGAACCCTCCGCCTCCGTTTCCGCGGTCGCCGCCTCCATCTGGGCCTTGGCTACCACGTCGGCCTGCTCCCTCGCCGCCTGGGCGGCCGCTTTCTCCGCTGCCTCGTGCTCCTCCTGTGCTTCATGGGCGTTCCGCTCTGTGGCCTCCCTGAGGTCGACGTGGGGGTCCACGCAGCGGGAGCTTGAAGAACCTCCAGCCGGCCCAACTACGGAGCCGCCCGGACCACGCTCAAGGGAAAGCAGCGCCCTGTCCAGCAGGCGGAAGAAATTAAGAAGAATGCTCGAACAAGAAGAGAATGATGTAGAGCATGCGACAAGGCAATTAACGACTTACGCTGAGACCGCCTGAGGCTGCTTCACCGCCTTGCGGAAGCGGGCCGCTTTCGCGGCCGCCTCGTCTCGCTTGGTTGCCGCGGTGGAGGCTTTGGACTTCTTCGGCCGACTGCCGAAGAGGCCTGAAGCGGCCCGGCGCTTCTGTGCACCACCACCGGCAGCCGGCGCGATGGACGAGCCCGCGCCCTGATGGTCGGCCGCCGGCTGGCGACGCGGGCGACTTCGGTTTCGAAATCATCCGGCCAGTCCTTGAAGCTGGCGGTGAGCCTTGCGCCCCCGGGCTCGGCGTCGTCCCCCACGACGGCGTCTTGTATGGCGGCCGCCCCCAAGTCCGGGTCGTCGACATCGTCCGCCGTGCGGTCGGGGGCGTACTGGCGTTCTATCCCCGCTGCCCCGGTCGTCGGTGGGAGAAGAGGGTTCTGCTAAGAAGAACCGACTGATCAGAAGCCAGCCATCGTGAAGCCGGCCTCCAACAAGAAGAAGAAAAGGAAAACTTACCACGGGCAGAGGGTTGGCGCGAGAGTACGGCGCCTTGCCGTATCGCCAGTCCTCGGCGAGCTTGCAATTGGAGACGTACTTTACCATGTACAATACCTCAGCATGAGGCATCTCCCTGGTGCTCAGCCGGCATGGGTCGAACCGGCCGCTCATCTAGCACATCATGTGGGGCCGGCTTTGGAGAGGAGATATCCGGCGCTCCACGAAGGCGGCCACCAAGTCGGCCCCGCTTAGACCTTCCGACTGGATCATCACCCGAAGCCGGGAGATGGCAGCATTCCTGGCCTGAGACAGTGACCGGGACCGGAAACTCCATGAGGGCTGCCTCCCAGCCGGCGGGCCGGCTACGTAAGCCGGAAGGTTGACGTGGTCTCCTTGCTTGGTGACGTTCTTCACGTAGAAGTATGACTTCTGCCAGATCTTCACCGACTAGATCAGGGGGATGGGCGGGAACGGGTTGTTCTCGCCCGCCCTCCTCATGGCGATGAAGGCCCCGCAGGGGGCAGGCACGCCAGCGACGACGGTGCCGACTTTGCTCTGGAAGAACTCCCCCCAAGAGCTCCAGCATGGGGAGCAGCCCCAAGAAGCCTTCGCAGAGGGAGACGAAGGCCGACAGCAGCATCACCACATTGGGCATGAGGTGATGCGGCTGAAGGTTGTAGAACTCAAGGAAGGAGCGTAGGAATCCGCTCGCCGGAAGGCCGAAGCCGTGTAGGAAGTGCGAGCGGAAGACGACCCGCTCGCCCTCCTCCGGTGCCGGCGAGATCTCCGTCTCCGGCGCCAGGCGGACCCGCACGAGGTTGGCGTCGGGCAGGCGCCGAGTCTGGCGGAGGAATGCAACATGGTCCTCATGGACGTTGGAGCCGTCCCATGAGCTTGACAGCGCCATGGGAGCAAGACGATGTGGCGGCGCGGCGGCGCTGAGACGGGAGGTTGCGGCGGCAACGGGAGGAAGAGAGGAGGGCGAGAAGGGGCGGAGCGAGAGAGAGCGTGCGAACCTCTGTCGCTCCCCCTCCTCCCCCTACTTATAGGCTCGCGTGGCGGAACTGAGGAGGCGCGGCGTGGGGAAGCGAGGGGATCGATCGTGCCCACTCCCCCACGTCCCGCGATTACTGTGCCATGATGGCGGAATAAAATCGCTGCGGGAAGGCGAGCGGTCCATGTGGGCCACGGAAGATCCGCACTCGGACCGAGGCCTGCGGGTGGCGGGCCCGGGCCTGCGGCGACGTCCCGTCGAGCGCGTGCGTTGGCAGGATTTCCTCGCCACGTGGTCCGCATTCCCGCCAATGAGAACCGGAGCTCTCTGAAGTCAGCGTGCACAAGCAAAGCCGGCTCTTCAGGATAGGAAGCTGACCAAGCTTCTCGTCCCTCTATCCGCCTCGAAGCTCGATCAGCTTCGGGGACTACTGTCGGAGTAAATAGCCATGGGTAGCCTAGCCGGCTTCCCCTGGCCCTTCTGAAAAAATTACGAGTTCGTCCGGCTCTTAGGAATCCAAGACGTGGGGCCGCCTTCCCCTTGCTGGCTGTCACCCAGGCCAGCTCGAAGAAGGCGGCCCGACTTTACCCCTCATGAAGAAAACCATGGGAGGCCGACTCCAAGAAGCCGGCTCCAAGATGCCGACTCCAAGAAGCCGGCCATGAGGAGGCCGACTCCAAGAAGCCGGCTCCCATAAAGCGGTCGAGACCGTACCCTCAAAGTTTGCATCCACCTAGCGGCGATGAGACGGGGCGTGGCTACAGTAAAGCCTGCCACCCCCGAATCCCGGAGCACGTCCGACACAGTGCGCCGTACGGAGTGGCCATGACCCGTCCGGCGCGGCACTGTTGCCATGTTGACCCTGATGTCATCCACGACGGGCTACCAGTATGGCCCACGAGCGGTGGGCCCCTTCAGGTAGAGAGACACCCGAAGGCGGCCTGGCCTCCCCAGTCGGCCCGAGACGGGGCCGGCTCCCTGCAGCCGGCTCGCTTCCCCCCTCGACGCGGTAAGGCTACGGTGATCGCCCGCCGGACGGCGGCACTGTAGCCACGCTTACCTCGACAAAGCCCTCGTCATCAGGATGAGGCAACAGTAGCCTGCCATCGACAAGACTCTTGGCAGTGGGACCTGCCTGTTGCCAAGGAGTTGGTAGCCGGCGGGACCCACCAGCCGGCGGGCCCCAGCAGTCGGCGCAGAAGCCGGCGAGCGTGGCCACAGACGGCTGGGCCCCGCACCCAGTCGGATTACCATTGTACCCCCAGGGGGTAGGCCTATATAAACCCCCCGGGGCACCCATGCAAAGGGTTCGACCCTCAGCTAGATCTAGACAGACACAAGGAGGGGAAGCAAGCCAGCCGTGCCCTTCTTCCTCCTCCCATCGAACAGCTCAAGGAGCATTGTGTAGCTACTTGTTCATCTAGTGATCATGTGGGGACCCCGCAGAGCAGCAGTAGGGGTGTTATCTCCATGGAGAGCCCCGAACCTGGGTAAGATTCGCCGGCGTGCATGTCTTCGCCTCCTCCCGTTTCCAGGCACCGGCGACGTCTTACTGGCTCCCACAATGATAAGCCACCCGTTGGCATATGTCGCACCTACCACCCGACACGGAGGGCTTCTACATCAACACTGTATCCTCTCCGATGATGTGTGAGTAGTTTATCACAGACCTTCGGGTCCATAGTTATTAGCTAGATGGCTTCTTCTCTCTCTTTGGATCTCAATACAAAGTTCTCCTCGATGTTCTTGGAGATCTATTCGATGTAATTCTTTTTGCGGTGTGTTTGCCGAGATCCAATGAATTGTGGGTTTATGATTAAGATTATCTATGAACAATATTCGATTCTTCTCTGAATTCTTATATGCATGATTTGATATCTTTGCAAAATATCTTGAAATTATCAGTTTGGTTTGGCCTACTGGATTGATCTTTCTTGCAATGGGAGAAGTACTTAGCTTTGGGTTCAATCTTGCGGTGTCCTTTCCTAGTGACAGCAGAGGCAGCAAGGCACATATTGTATTGTTGCGATCGAGCATAAAAAGATGGGGGTTATATCATATTGCTTGAGTTTATCCCTCTTCATCATATCATCTTGCCTAATGCGTTACTCTGTTCTTTTGAACTTAATACTCTAGATGCATGATGGAGAGCGGTCGATGTGTGGAGTAATAGTAGTAGATGCAGAATCGTTTTGGTCTACTTGTCGCGGACGTGATGCCTATATACATGATCCAAGCAAAACACATATCATGTGGTAAATAAAAATATAGCTCCAAGTAAAGTTACCAATGGAAGTAGACGAAAGAGGGGATGCCTTCCGGGGCATCCCCAAGCTTTGGCTTTTAGGTGTCCTTAGATTATCTTGGGGTACCATGGGCATCCCCAATCTTAGGCTCTTTCCACTCCTTGTTCCATAATCCATCAAATCTTTTACCCAAAACTTGAAAACTTCACAACACAAAACTTAAAGTAGAAAATCTCGTGAGCTCCGTTAGCGAAAGAAAACGAAACACCACTTCAAGGTGCTGTAATGAACTCATTATTTATTTATATTGGTTTTAAACCTACTGTATTCCAACTTCTCTATGGTTTATAAACTATTTTACTAGCCATAGATTCATCAAAATAAGCAAACAACACATGAAAAACAGAATCTGTCAAAAACAGAACAGTCTATAGTAATCTGTATCTAACGCAAGTTCTTGAACCCCAAAAATTCTAAAATAAACTTCTAGACGTGAGTAATTTATCTATTAATCATCTGCAAAAAGAATTAACTAAATAGCACTTTCCAAATAAAAATGATAGCAGTTCTCGTGAGCGCTAAAGTTTCTGTTTTTTACAGCAAGTTCAACAAGACTTTCCCCAAGTCTTCCCAACGGTTCTACTTGGCACAAACACTAATTAAACACAAAAAACACAACAAAAAACCGAGTCTAGATAAATTATTTATTACTAAACAGGAGCAAAAATCAAGAAATAAAAATAAAATTGGGTTGCCTCCCAACAAGCGCTATAGTTTAACGCCCCTAGCTAGGCATAAAAGCAAGGATAGATCTAGGTATTGCCATCTTTGGTAGGCAATCCATAAGTGGCTCTCATAATAGATTCATGGGAAAATTTTGTTTTTGCCACTCTAGATTTTGCCAATTTTCCTTATGGCACTCTAGATTTTGACATTTCACTTTTGCCACTCTTAGTTTTTGATAATTATCACAATTGCCATTTTGATGGTAAAAGCAAATTTTTAGAGTGGCAATTGTGATACATTTCAAAACTAAGAGTGGCAAAAATGAAACAAAATTACTTAGCTTTTTCCATAGAATGGAAATTGTGATAATTGTCAAAAGCTAAGCGTGGCAAAAGTGAAATGTCAAAATCTAGAATGGCATAAGGAAAATTGGCAAAATCTAGAGTGGCAAAAACAAAATTTTCCCTAGATTCATATGGTAATTTAATTTTATTTCTAGGGAAGTGTTCCATGGCTTTCCTTAACGGAAATTGGAATCTAATATTCCCTTCCTTCATATCAATAATTGCATCAATCGTTCTAAGGAAAGGTCTACCAAGAATAATAGGACATGAAGGATTGCAATCTATATCAAGAACAATAAAATATATGGACACATAATTACTATTTGCAACAATAAGAAGATCATTAATTCTTCCCATAGGTTTCTTAATAGTTGAATCTGCAAGGTGCAAGTTTAAAGAGCAATCATCAAAATCACGAAAACCTAGCAAATCACACAAAGTCTTTGGAATCGTGGAAACACTAGCCCCCAAATCACACAAAGCATAGAACTCATGATCTTTAATTTTAATTTTAATAGTATGTTCCCACTCATCATAAAGTTTTCTAGGGATAGAAACTTCCAACTCAAGTTTTTCTTCATAAGATTGCATCAAAGCATCAACGATATGTTTGGTAAAGGCTTTAATTTGACTATAAAAATGAGGAGAATTTAGCACGGATTGCAACAAGGAAATACAATCCATCAAAGAGCAATTATCATAATTAAATTCCTCGAGATCCAAAATAGTGGGTTCATTGATATTTAAAGTTTTGACTTCTTCAATCCCACTTTTAACAATTTTAGCATCAAGATCTAAAGACTCCGAATTTTTGGAACGTCTTCTAGGTAAAGGTGGATCATATTCAGTCCCATCATTAAGATTCATATTGAAAAACAAAGATTTAATAGGGGACACATCAATAACTTTTAGATCTTCATCTTTATTTTCATAGGAACTAGAAGAACACGCTCTTATAAAGGCATCTTTCTTAGCATGCATCCCAGCGGTTCTTTCTTTGCACTCATCAATGGAAATTCTCATGGCTTTGAGAGACTCATTGATACCATGCTTAGGTGGAATAGATCTAAGTTTCAAAGAATCAACATCAAGAGAAATTCTATCAACATTCCTAGCCAAATCATCAATCTTAAGCAATTTTTCTTCAATCAAAGCATTGAAATTCTTTTGCGAAGTAATAAATTCTTTAATATTAGATTCAAAATCAGAGGGTATCTTATTAAAATTTCCATAAGAATTGTTGTAGGAATTGCCATAATTATTAGAGGAATTACTAGGATACGGCCTAGGATTAAAGTTTCCTCTATACGCGTTGTTACCAAAATTATTCCTACTAACAAGATTCACATCCATAGATTCATTATTATTCTCAATTAAAGTAGACAAAGCCATATCATTAGGATCAGAAGAAACACTTTTATTAGCAAATAATTTCATAAGTTCATCCATCTTTCCACTCAAAACATTAATTTCTTCTATCGCATGCACTTTCTTATTAGTAGATCTTTCAGTGTGCCATTGAGAATAATTGACCATAACATTATCTAGGAGTTTAGTAGCTTCTCCTAAAGTGATTTCCATAAAAGTGCCTCCCGCGGCCGAATCTAAAAGATTTCTAGAAGCAAAATTCAATCCGGCATAAAATTTTTGTATAATCATCCACAAATTCAAACCATGTGTAGGGTAATTACATATCATTAATTTCATCCTCTCCCAAGCTTGTGCAACATGTTCATGATCAAGTTGCTTAAAATTCATAATATCGTTTCTAAGAGAGATGATCTTAGCGGGAGGAAAATACTTAGAGATAAAAGCATCTTTGCACTTATTCCATAAATCAATACTTTTTTTTGGCAAAGACGAAAACCAAGCTTTAGCACGATCTCTAAGCGAAAAAGGAAATAGCTTCAATTTAACAATATCATTGTCCACATCTTTCTTCTTTTGCATATCACACAAATAAACAAAGTTGTTTAGATGGGTAGCGGCATCTTCACTAGGAAGGTCGGAAAACGGATCTTTCATGACAAGATTCAGCAAAGCAGCATTAATTTCACAAGATTGAGCATCGGTAAAATGAGCAATCAGAGTGCTAATAAAATCATTTCTTGCTATTGGTAAAGTCACACAATTTGGTATTATCTTGAGCCATCATGACAAGCAAGCAATCCGACACACGAGTAAACAAGAGACGGGCAAAAAGAGGCAAATAGAGAAAGAGAAGGAGGACGGAGAAAGAGGGTGAATAAAACGGCAAGGGTGAAGCGGGGAGAGCTAAACGAGAGGCAAATTGCAAATAATGTAATGCGGGAGATAAGGGTTTGTGATGGATACTTGGTACGTTGACTTTTGCGTAGACTCCTCGGCAACGGCGCCAGAAATGGCTCGTTGTGGGGAGTCAAATCTTGACTTGACTTAGCACGAATCTCCCCGGCAACGGCACCAGAAATCCTTCTTGCTACCTCTTGAGGACCGCGTTGGTTTTCCCTTGAAGAGGAAAGGGTGATGCAGCGAAGTAGCGTAAGTATTTCCCTTAGTTTTTGAGAACCAAGGTATCAATCCAGTAGGAGGCGACGCGCGAGTCCCTCGCACCTACACAAACAAATAAAATCCTCGCAACCAACGCAATAAAGGGGTTGTCAATCCTTTCATGGTCACTTACGAAAGTGAGATCTGATAGATATGATAAGATAATATTTTTGGTATTTTTATGATAAAGATGCAAAGTAAAGAAAGCAAAATAAACGAAAAAGGAAATAGCTTGTTGACGGAAGATTAATATGATGGAAAATAGACTCGGGGCCATAGTTTTCACTAGTGGCTTCTCTCGAGAGCATAAGTATTACGGTGGGTAAACAAATTACTGTTGAGCAATTGACAGAATTGAGCATAGTTATGAGAATATCTAGGTATGATCATGTATATAGGCATCACGTCCGAGACAAGTAGACCGACTCCTGCCTGCATCTACTACTACTCCACACATCGATCGCTATCCAGCATGCATCTAGAGTATTAAGTTCAAGAGAACAGAGTAACACTTTAAGCAAGATGACATGATATAGAGGGATAAACTCATGCAATATGATATAAACCCCATCTTGTTATCCTCGATGGCAACAATACAATACGTGCCTTGCTGCCCCTACTGTCACTGGGAAAGGACACCGCAAGATTGAACCCAAAGCTAAGCACTTCTCCCATTGCAAGAAAGATCAATCTAGTAGGCCAAACCAAACTGATAATTCGAAGAGACTTGCAAAGATAACCAATCATACATAAAAGAATTCAGAGAAGATTCAAATATTGTTCATAGATAAACTTGATCATAAACCCACAATTTATCGGTCTCAACAAACACACCGCAAAAAGAAGATCACATTGAATAGATCTCCACAAGAGAGGGGGAGAACTTTGTATTGAGATCCAAAAAGAGAGAAGAAGCCATCTAGCTAATAACTATGGACCCGAAGGTGTGAAGTAAACTACTCACACTTCATCAGAGAGGCTATGGTGTTGATGTAGAAGCCCTTCGTGATCGATGCCCCCTCCGGCGGAGCTCCGAAAAAGGCCCCAAGATGGGATCTCACGGATACAGAAAGTTACGGCAGTGGAATTAGGGTTTTGGCTCCGTATCAGGTAGTTTGGGGGTACGTAGGTATATATAGGAGGAAGAAGTATGTCGGTGGAGCAATATGGGCCCCATGAGGGTGGAGGGCGCGCCTAGGGGGGGGGAGGCGCGCCCCCCTACCTCGTGCCTTCCTGGTTGATATCTTGACGTAGGGTCCAAGTCCTCTAGATCATGTTCGTTCCGAAAATCACGTTCCCGAAGGTTTCATTCCGTTTGGACTCCGTTTGATATTATTTTTCTGCGAAACTCTGAAATAGGCAAAAAACAACAATTCTGGGCTGGGCCTCCGGTTAATAGGTTAGTCCCAAAAATAATATAAAAATGTATAATAAAGCCCAATAATGTCCAAAACAGGATATAATATAGCATGGAACAATAAAAAATTGTAGATACGTTGGAGACGTATCATAGCATTCCACATCAAAAATTCGCGAGGATCTTTTTTGGAACAAACGCAATCCAGGAGACTTGGAGTGGACGTCAAGAAAGCAGCGAGGCGGCCACGAGGTAGGGCGACGCCCCCCCTCCACCCTCGTGGGCCCCTCGCAGCTCCACCGACCTACTTATTTCTCCTATATATATACTCTTATACCCTAAAAACATCGAGGGGAGCCACGAAACAACTTTTCCACCGCTGCAACCTTCTATACCCGTGAGATCCCATTTGGGGACCTTTTACAGCAATTTGTCGGAGGGGGATTCGATCACGGAGGGCTTCTACATCAACACCATAGCCTCTCCGATGATGTGTGAGTAGTTTATCACAGACCTTCGGGTCCATAGTTATTAGCTAGATGGCTTCTTCTCTCTCTTTGGATCTCGATACAAATTCTCCTCAATGTTCTTGGAGATCTATTCGACGTAATTCTTTTTGCGGTGTGTTTGCCGAGATCCGATGAATTGTGGGTTTATGATTAAGATTATCTATGAACAATATTTGATTCTTCTCTGAATTCTTATATGCATGATTTGATATCTTTGCAAGTCTCTTTGAATTATCAGTTTGGTTTGGCCTACTAGATTGATCTTTCTTGCAATGGGAGAAGTGCTTAGATTTGGGTTCAATCTTGCGGTGTCCTTTCCCAATGACAGCAGGGGCAACAAGGCACATATTGTATCGTTTCCATCGAGGATAAAAAGATGGGGTTTATATCATATTGCTTGAGTTTATCCCTCTACATCATGTCATCTTGCCTAATGCGTTACTCTGTTCTTTTGAACTTAATACTATAGATGCATGCTGGATAGCGCTCAATGTGTGGAGTAATAGTATTAGATGCAGAATCGTTTCGGTCTACTTGACACAGACGTGATGCCTATGTTCATGATCATGCCTAGATATCATCATAACTATGCGCTTTTCTATCAATTGCTCGGCAGTAATTTGTTCACCCACCGTAATTTATGCTATCTTGAGAGAAGCCACTAGTGAAACCTATGGCCCCGGGTCTACTTTACATCATATAAGTTTTCGATCTAAAATTCTAGTTTACTATTTATTTTTCAATCTTTACTTTTAATCTATACAACAAAAATACCAAAAATATTTATCTTATTATCTCTATCAGATCTCACTTTCGTAAGTGACCGTGAAGGGATTGACAACCCTTTATCGCGTTGGTTGTGAGGTTCTTGTTTCTTTGTGCAGGTACTAGGTGACTTGCATGTAGTCTCCTATTGGATTGATATCTTGGTTCTCAAAAACTGAGGAAAATACTTACGCTACTTTGCTGCATCACCCTTTCCTCTTCAAGGGAAAACCAACACATGCTCAAGAGGTAGAAGTGAGAAGAGACTATTTGACATTAGCTCACTTGATGAGTGGAGAACCCAGGCCTGTGAGAATGCCAAACTGTTTAAAGAAAAGGTTAAAAGATGGCATGACAAAAGGATACAAAAGCGTGAGTTTAATGTAGGTGATTATGTTCTGTTATACAACTCCCTTTTAAGATTTTTAGCAGGAAAATTCCTCTCTAAATGGGAAGGTCCTTACGTTATCGAGGAGGTCTATCGTTCTGGTGCCATAAAAATCAACAACTTCAAAGGCACAAATCCGAGGATGGTGAGTGGTCAAAGAATCAAACATTATATCTCAGGTAATCCCATAAATGTTGAAACCAATGTTATTGACACCGTAACCCCGTAGCAGTATATAAGGGACACTTTCCAGAACGTTTTAGACTCCAAAAAGGAATAGGTATGTGGTATGGTAAGTAAACCGACTCCAAAACAATTCTAATAGCATTTTTTCTCTATTTTGGAATATTTAAGAAAATAGGAAAATAAGAAGTAGTCCGGAAAGGACACGAGGCATCCACGAGGGTGGAGGGCACGCCCTACCCCCCTGGGCGCGCCCCTGCCTCGTGGGCACCTGTGCCCTCCGGACTCTGTTTTCTTGCACGATACTTCTTTTGGTCCGTACAAATTCATTATATAATCTCCTGAAGGTTTTTACCACCGTACCACGCAAAAATCCCTTGTCTTCGTTTTGAGTTGTTTTCTGCCAGAGTTTCCAAGGCCAGACATCATGTCATCCCCCTCCTCCAACAACGCGGACGACGATGCTTGGCTAATGAAGATAGAGATGAAGAGAAAAGAACTTGGGGAGATAAACAAGGGTGATAGGATCAAGAAGGCCACGGAGGATCAACCTCCGACATCAGAAGAAGAAGACAACCTTCAAGCTTACTATAACCATCTTACCCCTACTGAAATAGAAGCTTTCTAGATGATTGAAATAGTTTGGGTGCAAAACAAGTATCTCACTCGTGAAAATATTTTGTTGCAAGAATACATCACCGCACTCAAGGGCACTATTCGCAAATTGGAGAATCTCCTACGCTCGATGTGTGACACGACTTCATCAACCACTCCAACATCACCACCTCCGAAGAAAGAGACATAAATACATGGTTATGGGCACTCCCGTTGGCAACTGCCAAGCTTGGGGGAGGTTCCCCGATATCGTGTCACCATCACACTCCTATCTTTACCCTTTTTCTTTGTTCGATCCTTTTCGTTATATCTTGATCTAGTAGAATAAAGTTTAGTATGATATAGCTTTGAGTTTTGTGTTGATCCTTATCTATGTAATCGAGTCTGTGAGCTATATATAATAAAGATTAGTCTTGAGTCGAGGGCTTGGTTATCTTGCTATGATCTTGAGGGAAAAAAAGAAAAAAAGAAGAAAGAATAAAAAGAAATAAAGAGATCATATTGATCTTATGGAGAGTAATGACTTCACATATAAAGATTATGATGAATAAAAGTTATTGAGAGCTGACAAACATAGTTTTGGTCATCGTTGCAATTAATAGGAAGTAATAAAGAAAGAAAGGTTTTCACATATAAATATACTATCTTTGACATCTTTTATGATTGTGAGCACTCATTAAAATATGGCATGCTAAAAAGTTGATGTTGGACAAGGAAGACAACGTAACGGGTTATGTTTTCTTATATCCGAAATAAATTATATTGTCATGGATCATCCAACATGTTGATCTTGCCTTTCCTCCTGATGCTAGCCAAATCCTATGAACCAAGTAGAGATACTACTTGTGCTTCCAAATATCCTTAAACCCAGTTTTGCCATGAGAGTCCACCATATCTACCGATGGATTGAATAAGATCCTTCAAGTAAGTTGTCATTGTTGCAAGCAATAAAAATTGCACTCTAAATATGTACGATCTATTAGTGTGGAGAAAATAAGCTTTATACAAGCTTGTGATATGGAAGAAATAAAAGCAACATACTGCATAATAAAGGTCCCTATCACAAGTGGCAATATAAAGTGATGTTCTTTTGCATTAGGATTTTGTGCATCCAACCATAAAAGCACATGACAACCTCTGCTTCCCTCTGCGAAGGGCCTATCTTTTATTTTGGTCATATACCTTATACAAGAGTCATGGTGATCTTCACCTTTCCTTTTTTACACCTTATCCTTTGGCAAGAACTATATGTTGGAAAGATCCTA
>NC_041384.1:76022908-76037049 GCF_002162155.2 Triticum dicoccoides
ATATATCTAATTGGATGTGGGTTATCATAAAGCATTAGTTGACATTACCCTTGAGGTAAAAGGTTGGCCCCCTATCTTTCTATGTGTCCGATTAAAACTTCATACCCATAAGTATTGCGTGAGTGTTAGAAATTGTGAAAGACTAAATGATAGTTGAGTATGTGGATGATACGTCTCCGTCGTATCTACTTTTCCAGACACTTTTGCCCTTGTTTTGGACTCTAACTTGCATGATTTGAATGGAACTAACCCGGACTAACGTTGTTTTCAGATGAACTGCTATGGTGTTATTTATGTGCAGAAACAAAAGTTCTCGGAATGACCTGAAACTTCACGAAACATCTATTCAGAAATAATAAAAAATCCTTGCAAAAGATGAAGACCAGGGGACCCACCACCTGTCCACGAGGGTGGGGGCGCGCCTGCCCCCCTTCCTTGTGGGCCCCCTGGAGCTCCTCCGACCTCAACTCCAACTCTATATATTTGCTTTCGGGGAGAAAAAATAGAGAGAAGGACTCATCGCGTTTTACGATATGGAGCCGCCGCCAAGCCCTAAGACCTCTCGGGAGGGCTGATCTGGAGTCCGTTCGGGGCTCCGGAGAGGAGAATCTGTCGCCATCGTCATCATCAACCATCCTCCATCACCAATTTCATGATGCTCACCGCCGTGCATGAGTAATTCCATCGTAGGCTTGCTGAACGGTGATGGGTTCGATGAGATTTATCATGTAATCGAGTTAGTTTTGTTAGGGGCGGATCCCTAGTATCCACTATGTTCTGAGATTGACGTTGCTATGACTTTGCTATGCTTAATGTTTGTCACTAGGGCCCGAGTGCCATGATTTCAGATCTGAACCTATTATGTTTTCATCAATATATGAGAGTTCTTGATCCTATCTTGCAAGTCTATTGTAACATCCCAAATTTTCAATTTGGAATGTTATACACTAGATCATCATTGCATATCATATTTTATTGCATTTTGGCTGATCCTAGAAAATTGTACGCAACTCAAGGACCCTCGGAGAGAGTTGGGGATTTTGTTATTTTCATATTTGAGTTTTCTCAAATTTTGAAAATAGGATCATTTGATTTTATTTATTTTATCTTCAATCATTTCTATTAAAAAAAATATGAGAGAGGGAATAAAATGACTTTCTCAAAATAAAGAAATATTAAGGATTTAATAAAAAAATCAAATAAGATTTTATTTTTTTTATTTGCTATTTTATTTGAATTTAGGAAAAATGCGCGTTTTTCAAAATTGCATTTAGGCCCCAAATAAATGTTCATCTTGTGCGGCTTGATTTTAGAAGCCGGGGAAAATTTATTTCGGGATTTTTGGAGTCCGTTTAGTATTCTTTTTGTTTTTTCTGAGCGTAACTATTAAAAAAACACAACCGACCTAACGGGCCGTGTCCGACCCAGACACTTGGCCCGACAAGCTTTATAAGCCGGGGAGGCCTAGCCGGACCCCCCAAACCCTACCGCCCTGCCGCCGCCTTTGCCGCCACAGCCGCCGCCACCGCATAGCGCCACCGCCGCCCCGCGCCGACCCCGCCGGACCGCCGCTCGCCGGAGGTAGACCTCGCCGCCGCCGGTTTTTCTCGAAAAACCAGTCGGTTTTTCGTTAGTTTTGTTCGGTTTTTTTGTTTGGTTTTTCTTTAAATAGATCGGTTTTCCGGTTTATTTATTTAGCGAGCATTCGCTCGATCGTTTGTTTTAATGAACGCGTTCATCGTTTAGATCCAGTTAACGAACGTCCATTCGTTAATTTGTTCATCGTTTTCTTTTTCTCGGCTTAAATCCGCGATTTTTCTGATCGCGATTCCTGATCCGTTTTTCGTTCTAATATAATTTTTCGCTCGTTTATCGGAATCAGGCGATTCAAGCGCCTGGAGTTTCGTCTCGAAACCCTCTTTCCGTTTAAGCAACTCAAACAAGTTTTTTCATCTGTAAAAATTTCCCTAGATCCAGAATAGTAAACAAAGCATGTTTCTTTTGCCGTTTGTCTTTCGTTGCTTCGTTCGATTTGATTCTTTTTGCCAACCGGAGTTCTTAAATTGAACTTTATGGTTAGATCTCTTATTTGAGTTTTACATGTGCATTAGTTGAGTACTTATTGTATGCTTGTTTGTTTGCGATAGAGTACCCGGAGTGCGCCGCTTGCTACTTCGAATCGCTAGGTGTCCCGGATCATCAGCAAGGCAAGTAACACTTTGATCATACCTCCTACTACCCAGTTTTATTGCATTAGATCAATCCTCACACATTGCATGATTAGGATCTAATTAAATTGTGGGTTTGGGAAGTAGTTGAGGTAGTACCTATTACCTGTTTATTATCAAACCTTTGGGAGTTACTCCTACGTTGCTTATTATGCTATACTATGCTAGTAGACGTGGATTGGGTGAGTGTATCCATGACAGATGTGAGATTGTTAAATTAATGATTTATCTAAGGTGGCAACTTAAATACACATCTGGGTGGATTGAGGCACCTGGGTATTCCAGCGATTGTCTGTTTTCTTTTGGACCGCCACCGAGGCTCAAAGGGATCATGAGATTATTCATGCTAGAAACTTCAGTGTGCAGCCATAAGCTACTATGGGCTCTAGCATAATTGATTAAGTCGTGCGAACTCTTACAGTGGTAGACTAGCAGATGTAGGGAAAAGTAGGTGTAACGATCTACCGATCGTAAGGTGCTAGCGCTTCTGAAAGACTATGTCTTGGTCATCCATTTCTCAAACACCATGTAGTGCGAGAAATCAAACGGAGGCGATCGAGTCTTGTGGGGAAAAGTGCGCAAACTTCTGCAGAGTGTATAAACTAATCATGGTTAGCCGTGTCCCCGGTTATGGACAACTTGAGTATCTAGTACCTGGATTATCATGTGAATCTCATCATGTTATTCTAAATTAATTTTGTTGGGTTTTAATGATGATGCTTAATTGGGATTGAGAGCGTGTCTACACTCTCAATGTTTAAAAACTACCATGATAGTTAAATAAAAGTTATTCCTTTGTAGTAGGGAAAAATTGGCTTTACGCAAAACTGTAACCATAGAGCTTTCCACCAGCCAAATATGCATGTAGTATAGCCTTATCCTTTCATTGCTCTATATGTGTTACATTGCCAGCATATTCCATGTGCTGACCCATTTCGGGCTGCAACGTTCATGTTGCAGACTTTTCAGACAACGATTAAGGTGTTTTTAGGTCGTGGTTCTGTACTCAGTGATGCCGTTGGAGTTGATGGACTCACTTATCTTCCAAGCCTTCCTCTGTTATCGTTATTAGATGGCCTTAAGCCATATTTATTGTAATAAGCTCTCTTTTGAGACACTCGATGTAATAAGTGTGTGATTGCTACTCTGTTATAAATCCTTCAAGTATTATGTGGTGTTAGCATTACTGATCCAGGGATGACACCAACACAGAGATTGGACTGTTTGAGGTCTGGTCGGTACAAGATGGTATCAGAGCACACGCTGACTGTAGGACACGACCACTAAGCTAAAGCCCTAGATCACTACTCACTCTCTTCTCATTCTGACTCCTCATATTTTCTACTCTTTTAGGATGGCGGATGCAAGGAACAAGTTCACGCAACCGGATGAAGGAAGTCACTAGATACCCGAACATAGGAAGCTTCGCTGGAACCTACAACGCCACTTTACCTGAAGAAGAGCGCTGGATGATTCAAGTTCAAGATTCAGGAAGGACGTTCATGCCAGTCACTGAGCCCATACAGTTTTCTTTTGATGCACCAACTTGGAATCTAGGAAAGGGCATGGCAGCTCACATCGCCACGGGACGCATTGGAGAAGTTTACCGCAATGATCTCAAGGATAATATCTACCAGATTTGTTGGCGCCGAGATGAGCACTGGGAGATGACCAGCACCAGGAAAGATAGATCAATTGCAACTTTTATCCAGGAGTTAAACTAGCACATTCGATGTCAGGAGAACCAGATGTGCGCCGACATGATAGATCTGAAGAAGGCAAAGACTAGAATCAAGGAACTGGAGGAAGAACTCAAGGCTACATGTGAAGATTATGAAGAGGAAATCGAAGTATTAGTGGAGAAGAATGACGATCCGATCAAGAAGATCGGAATATTTATGGGAGGCCCTACACCAGTAGAAGAAGACGAAGAACCCAAGGAGATTCGCCCGGAAGACTACATCATCATCGACGACACCGACTCGGATCCGGATGATAGCGATGATGAGTATGTTGATGAAGCTAGAGCAGATATCATGGAGTCTGCAATCGAAGAATATTTCTAGTAGACCACCTCATCAGTAGTAGTAGTCCACCATGTAAATATAGTAGTTCGAGCACTTTTGCGATAGATATATCGATTGTATGCCCTTGTTTGATTGATTGAATGAAGTGAATTGTTTGCTTTTGCCTCATGTGCATATGGGTAGTGTTTTCTCTCTAGACCCCTCTCTATTCTTAAATCTCATCCTTTCTAAAACCCTCAGATGCCTCTGAGACGTGACCCCAGATTTACCTTCCCACCGGAGCTCACCTAGTTGATCCAGCAGCAGAACACATTGATGCAGTTGCTAGTCCAGAATCAGAATCAGGGAAACAACAACAACAACCCACCACCACCACCACCACCTATTGATCACTTAGCCCGTTTTCTTAGGCTGAATCCTCCGGTGTTCTCCAGTAGCACCGAGCCGATAGTAGCAGATGATTGGCTCTGCAAGACAGCAAGGGAGTTGACCACCACAGGATGCACAGATGCGGAAAAGGTGAAGTTTGCCGCACATCAGCTTGAAGGACCCGCAACATCATGGTGGGAGAATTTCACAGCCACTTTCCCTGTCGACACTGTCACATGGGACTAGTTTCAGCAGGCTTTCCGTACTGCCCATGTTTCAGCAGGAGCTATGGCCATGCAGAAGCGAGAGTTTCGCAACTTGCGCCAAGGAGGACGGATAGTTGGCCAGTATGTGGAGGACTTTAGTAAGTTAGCACGTTATGCCCCAGATGACGTAGCTACGGATGCAGCTAAGCAGGAGAAGTTTCTGGAAGGACTGAATGATGAGTTGAGCATGCAGTTGATGGTAGCAACCTTCAACAACTACCAGAAGTTGGTAGATCATGTTCTTATGATTGAAGGGAAGCAGTAGCAGATTGAGAATCGCAAGAGGAAGTATGGACAAGGGAAGTACAATTCAAGAGCTCAGCAAAAGCCACGTTTTACCCCTAGACCGGGAGGACATTTTCAGCATACCCATGGAGGAGGTAGCTTGCACAATTACAATGGCACCAATAATGGTAATGGGAATGGAGGAAGCAACGGTCAGAACCGCACCAACCCATCAACCCCAACCAAGAGAGACCTGAGCCAAGTCACTTGCTTTAAGTGCCAGAAGACTGGACATTATGCCAATGAATGTCCTGAATCCCAGAATGGAAATGGCAATGGAAGCTCCGGGAAGAAGCCGAACCCTTTCAACAAGGGACACATGAAGCACGTTAATGTGGAGGAGGTTGAAGAGCAGCCGGATGCAGTACTCAGTAAGTTTTTGGTTAAGTCATTTACTGCACTCGTTCTTTCCGATACTGGTGCATCGCATTCATGCATATCAAGGGAATTTGTGGATAAGTATAACCTGCCCACCAAAGTTCTTAGAACACCTATGTTAGTAAGCTCACCAGGAGCGGAGTATATGGCTAGCCAGGGATGTTTTCAAGTGCCATTGAGTATAGGTAGGCATGTGTTTCCCTCGGATTTGATCATTTTGGAATCACAAGGTTTGGATGTAATTCTGGGTATGGATTGGCTGTCGATGTATGGAGGAAACATCGATTGCGCCAGTAAGTCGATTTTGCTTACCACCCCAGAAGGGAGAAGGATCAAGTATGTATCCCGGCATGTATCGAAGAGGACTCAAGTAAATTGTCTACCAGGAGTTGTGCAGGAGGAAGTACCAGTAGTGAAGGATTTCCCTGATTTATTTCCAGAAGAGGTGCCAGGCATGCCACCAGATAGAGATATTGAGTTTTTGATTGAGCTTTTGCCAGGCACAGGACCAATATCTAAAAGACCATATACGATGCCCGCAAAGGATTTGGTGGAGATCAAGAAGCAGATTAACGAGTTACTGGATAAACGATATATTTGCCCAAGTTCTTCGCCTTGGGGATCGCCAGTACTTCTAGTGGAGAAGAAGGATGGATCGTTAAGGATGGTTGTTGATTATCGAGGATTGAATGAAGTAACCATCAAGAACAAGTACCCACTACCGATGATCAATGATCTGTTTGATCGATTGCAAGGAGTTAAGGTATTTTCCAAGATTGATCTGCGATCAGGATACCACCAGTTGAAGATTCGAGAACAGGATATAACTAAGACGGCTTTTACCACCAGGTATGGGCTGTACGAGTATACCGTTATGTCATTTGGTCTGACTAACGCACCTGCATATTTTATGAACATGATGAACAAAGTGTTTATGGAGTTTTTGGATAAGTTCGTCGTAGTGTTCATCGATGATATCCTGGTTTACTCGAAGAATGAAGAGGAGCATAAGGAGCATTTGCGTTTTGTACTTGGTAAGCTCAGAGAACATCAGTTATATGCCAAGTTTAGCAAATGTGAGTTTTGGTTGAAAGGAAGTTGGATTTCTCGGACACGTTATATCCAGAGAAGGTATAGCAGTAGATCCCACTAAGGTTGACACTGTGACAAATTGGGAAGCCCCAACAATAGTTGGAGAAATCTGAAGTTTTCTTGGACTCGCAGGATACTACCGGAGGTTCATTGAAAATTTCTCGAAGATTGCGAAGCCTATGACGGAGCTGTTGAAGAAGGATACCAAGTTCATATGGACTGAGGAATGTGAGGCCAGTTTCCAGGAGCTGAAGAAACGTTTGGTTACATCACCTGTGTTGATTTTGCCAGATCGGACCAAGGATTATGAAGTGTATTGCGATGCTTCACGTCGAGGACTTGGAGCAGTGCTTATGCAGGAAGGAAGAGTTGTTTCATATGCCTCACGACAGCTTAAGCCTCATGAGTTGAATTATGCTACGCATGATTTGAGTTAGCAGCCGTAGTGCATGCATTGAAGACTTGGAGACACTTTCTCATTGGAAATCATTGTGAGGTGTACACAGATCACAAGAGTTTGAAGTATATTTTCACGCAGAAGGAGTTGAATCTCAGACAAAGGCGATGGTTGGAGCTCATCAAGGATTATGATATGAGACTGCATTATCATCCCGGAAAGGCTAACGTAGTAGCTGACGTGTTGAGTCGCAAGAGCCATGTCAACACACTAATGAAGGGAGATTTACCAAGGGAGTTAGCCAAAAATCTTCGTGAGCTATGTTTGGAGTTAGTCCCGAGAGGCTATGTAGCAGCATTGGAGATTCAGTCGACTTTGATGGATAAGATTAGAGAAGCCTAGAAGACTCACAAGGATATCGCTTCTATTAAGGAGAAAATGAGAAAGGGAAAAGCTAAAGGATTTCGTGAGTATGAGCACGATACCTTATGGTTTGAAGACCGTGTTTATGTGCCTTATGACCCGGAGATTAGGAAGTTAATTCTGCAGGAGGCCCATGATTCACCATATTCAATTCACCCAGGAAATACCAAGATGTATTTGGATTTGAAGGATACTTTCTGGTGGACCAGAATGAAGAAGGATATTGCAGAGTATGTAGCAGTTTGTGATGTATGTCAGAGAGTAAAGGCAGAGCATCAGAAGCCAACATGATTGTTACAACCTTTGCCAATACCCGAATGGAAGTGGGATAAGCTAGGCATGGATTTTATTACGGGCTTACCTAGAACTCGTTTAGGCTATGACTCGATTTGGGTTGTAGTCGATCGTTTGACAAAGGTAGCTCATTTCATCCAAGTAAAGACTACCTATACCAGTGCAAAGTTGGCCAAGATATACATGACCAGAATCGTATGTCTGCATGGAGTGCCAAGGAGCATCGTATTAGATAGAGGAACCCAGTTTACCTCAAAGTTCTGGAATCAGTTGCATGAAACTTTGGGTACCAGGCTAGAGTTCATTACAGCTTTCCATCCGCAGACAGATGGACAGACCGAGAGAGTCAATCAGATTTTGGAGGATATGCTGAGAGCTTGTGCGCTAGATTACGGATCTAGTTGGGACGAGAATTTGCCATATGCAGAGTTCTCTTACAACAACAGTTATCAATCCAGTTTGAAGATGGCCCCTTTCGAAGCCTTGTACAGAATGAGGTGCAGGACCCCATTGTCGTGGGATGAAGTTGGAGACCGCCAGTTGTTTGGACCGGATCTGATTAAGGAGTCTGAACAGAAAGTGAAATTGATTCGCGAGAGGCTCAAGGTAGCCCAATCTAGGCAGAAGAGCTATGCGGATTCTAAACGCAAGGAGACAGTTTACGAAGTCGGAGACCGAGTTTATCTTCGAGTATCTCCACTTCGAGGAGTTAAGCGCTTTGGAGTTAAGGGAAAGTTAGCACCACGTTTTGTAGGACCATACAAAGTTTTGGAGCGTATGGGAGAAGTAGCCTACAAGTTGGAGTTACCCGAAGGATTGTCAGGAGTTCACGACATGTTCCACGTTTCCCAGATGAAGAAGTGCCACGCAGAGATGGCTGATATACCGCTGAGAGACACAGTGCCGCTGGAAGCGATTCAGTTGGACAGTGATTTGACCTATGAGAAACCAGTCAAGATACTTGAGTATGCCAACCAAGTCACCCGCAGCAAGGTTATAAAGTTTTGCAAAGTTCAGTGGAGCCACCACACGGAGGATGAAGCCACCTGGGAGCGAGAGGAATAATTGCTAAAGGACCAACCTCACCTATTTTCTAGCCAACCCGAATCTCGAGGGCGAGATTCATCTTAAGGGGGGTAGGTTTCTAACAGCCCAAATTTTCAATTTGGAATGTTATACACTAGATCATCATTGCATATTATATTTTATTGCATTTTGGCTGATCCTAGAAAATTCTACGCAACTCAAGGACCCTCGGAGAGAGTTGGGTATTTCGTTATTTTCATATTTGAGTTTTCTCAAAATTTGAAAATAGGATCATTTGATTTTATTTATTTTATCTTCAATTATTTCTATTACAAAAATATGAGAGAGGGAATAAAATGACTTTCCCAAAATAAAGAAATATTGAGGATTTAATAAAAAAATCAAATAAGATTTTATTTTGGTTTTATTTGCTATTTTATTTGAATTTAGGAAAAAATGCGCATTTTTGAAAATTGCATTTAGGCCCCAAATAAATGTTCTTCTTGTGCGGCTTGATTTTAGAAGCCCGGAGAATTTATTTCGGGATTTTTGGTGTCCGTTTAGTATTCCTTTTGTTTTTTTTCTGAGCGTAACTATTTAAAAAAAACGCAACCGACCTAACGGGTCGTGTCCGACCCGGACACTTGGCCCGGCCGGCTTTATAAGCCGGGGAGGCCTAGCTGGACCCCACCCAAACCCTAGCCGCCCTAGCCGCCCCGCCGCCGCCTTTGCCGCCGTCGCCGCAAAGCGCCGCCGCCGCCGCCCCTCGCCGCGCCGCCGCCCCGCGCCGACCCCGCCGCCCCGCGCTGACCCCGCCGGACCGCCGCCCCGCCGCTCGCCGGAGGTAGATCTCACCGCCGCCAGTTTTTCTCGAAAAACCGATCAGTTTTCCGTTGGGTTTGTTCGGTTTTTTTAGTTTCGTTTTTTTAAATAGATCGGTTTTCTGGTTTATTTATTTAGCGAGCGTTCGCTCGGTCATTCGTTTTAATGAACACGTTCATCGTTTAGATCCAATTAACGAACGTCCGTTCATTAATCTGTTCGTCCTTTCTTCTTCTCAGATTAAATCCGCGATTTTTCTGATCGCGATTCCTGATCCGTTTTTCATTCTAGTATAACTTTTCGCTCGTTTATCGGAATCAGGCGATTCAAGCGCCTGGAGTTTCATCTCAAAACCCTCTTTCCGTTTAACCAACTCAAACAAGTTTTTGCATGTGTAAAAATTGTCCTAGATCTAGAATAGTAAACGAAGCCTGTTTCTTTTGCCGTTTGTCTTTCGTTGCTTCGTTCGATTTGATTCTTTTTGCCAACCGGAGTTCTTAAGTTGAACTTTCTGGTTAGATCTCTTATTTGAGTTTTACCTGTGCATTAGTTGAGTACTTATTGTATACTTGTTTGTTTGCGATAGAGTACCCGGAGTGTGCCGCTTGCTACTTCGAATCGCTAGGTTTCCCGGATCATCAGCAAGGCAAGTAACACTTTGATCATACCTCCTACTACCCAGTTTTATTGCATTAGATCAATCCTCACACATTGCATGATTAGGATCTAATTAAATTGTGGGTTTGGGAAGTAGTTGAGGTAGTACCTATTACCTGTTTATTATCAAACCTTTGGGAGTTACTTCTACGTTGCTTATTATGCTATGCTATGCTAGTAGACGTGGATTGGGTGGGTGTATCCATGACAGATGTGAGATTGTTAAATTAATGGTTTATCTAAGGTGGCAACTTAAATACACATCTGGGTGGATTGAGGCACCTGGGTATTCCAGCGATTGCCTATTTTCTTTTGGATCGCCACCAAGGCTCAAAGGGATCATGAGATTATTCATGCTAGAAACTTCCGTGTGCAGCCACAAGCTGCTATGGGCTCTAGCATAGTTGATTAAGTCATGCGAACTCTTACAGTGGTAGACTAGCAGATGTAGGGGAAAGTAGGTGTAACGATCTACCCGATCGTAAGGTGCTAGCGCTTCTGAAAGACTATGTCTCGGTCATCCATTTCTCAAACACCATGTAGTGCGAGAAATCAAACGGAGGCGATCGAGTCTTGTGGGGAAAAGTGCGCAAACTTCTGCAGAGTGTATAAACTAATCATGGTTAGCCGTGTCCCCGATTATGGAAAACTTGAGTATCTAGTACCTGGATTATCATGTGAATCTCATCATGTTACTCTAAACTAATTTTGTTGGGTTTTAATGATGATGCTTAATTGGGATTGAGAGCGTGTCTACAGTCTCAATGTTTAACAACTACCATGATAGTTAAATAAAAGTTATTCCTTTGTAGTAGGGAAAAATTGGCTTTACGCAAAACTGTAACCATAGAGCTTTCCACCAACCAAATGTGCATGTAGTATAGCCTTATCCTTTCATTGCTCTCTATGTGTTACATTGCCAGCATATTCCATGTGCTGACCCATTTCGGGCTGCAACGTTCATGTTGCAGACTTTTCAGACGACGATTAAGGTGTTTTTAGGGTCGTGGTTCTATACTCAGTGATGTCGTTGGAGTTGATGGACTCACTTATCTTCCAAGCCTTCCTCTATTATCGTTATTAGTTTGCCTTAAGCCATATTTATTGTAATAAGCTCTCTTTTGAGGCACTCGATGTAATAACTGTGTGATTGCTACTCTGTTATAAATCCTTCAAGTATTGTGTGGTGTCAGCACTGCTGATCCAGGGATGACACCTGAGCACAGAGATTGGACCGTTTGAGGTCTGGTCGCTACATCTATATTCACCTATTATGTGTTAGGATCCGTTAACCCTGAAGTGACAATAATGGGGATACTTACCGGTGATGACCGTAGTTTAGGGAGTTCATGTATTCACTATGTGTTAATGCTTTGGTCCGGTACACTATTAAAACGAGGCCTTAATATCCCTTAGTTTCCACTAGGACCCTGCTGCCATGGGAGGGTGATAACCCAAAAGTATAGGGGATCGCAACAGTTTTCGATAAGTAAGAGTGTCGAACCCAACGAGGAGCTAAAGGTAGAACAAATATTCCCTCAAGTTATATCGACCACTGATACAACTCTACGCACGCTTGACGTTCGCTTTACCTAGAACAAGTATGAAACTAGAAGTACTTTGTAGGTGTTGTTGGATAGGTTTGCAAGATAATAAAGAGTACGTAAATAAAAAGTAGGGGATGTTTAGATAAAGAAACAATAAAGTAAATATAGCGAGTGTGTAAAAGTGGTGGTAGGAGTTGTGAAATTGCCCCTAAGCAATTGACTACTTTACTAGACCGGTAGCAAGTATTATGTGGGAGAGGCCACTGCTAGCATGTCATCCCTGACTTGGAATTCTATGCACTTATGATTGGAACTATTAGCAAGCATCCGCAACTACTAATGTTCATTAAGGTAAAACCCAACCATAGCATTAAGATATATTGGCCCCCCTTCAATCCCGTATGCATCAATTTCTATGCTAGGTTGAAGCTTCTGTCACTCTTGCCCTCCAATACATAGTCCTATCAACATACAACTAACCCTAGGGTGTGATCCACGTGCTCAATCATATGATGGGCACCAAAGGACAGCAACATAACCACAAGCAAATTAAATCAATCATAGCAATTCATCAACCACCGATAGGACAACGAAAATCTACTCAGACATCATAGGATGGCAACACATCATTGGATAATAATATGAAGCATAAAGCACCATGTTCAAGTAGAGGGGACAGCGGGTTGCGGGAGAGTGGACCGCTGTAGATAGAGGGGGGAAGGTGATGGAGATGTTGGTGAAGATGGCAGAGGTGTTGGTGTAGATCGCGGTGATGATGATGGCCCCCGGCGGCGTTCCGGTTCCACCGGAAGCAAGGGGAGAGAGCCCCCATCCTTCTTCTTCTTCCTTGACCTCCTCCCTAGATGGGAGAAGGGTTTCCCCTCTGGTCCATGGCCTCCATGGCACGGGAGGGGCGAGAGCCCCTCCGAGATTGGATCTGTCTCTCTGTTTCTGCGTTCTCAGATTCTTCCCTTTCACCGTTTCTTATATTCCCGGAGATCCGTAACTCCGATTGTGCTGAAATTTTGACATGATCTCTATCCGGATATTAGCTTTCTTGTGGAGAAAGAAGGGCACCAACCGCCTTACGGGTGGCCCACGAGGGTCAGGGGCGCGCCCAGGGGTCAGGCGCGCCCCCCTACCTCATGGCCACCTTGGGCACCGTCTCGCGTTGACTTTTCTTCCCAAAAATCATATATATTCCAAAAAATCTCCGTCAGTTTTTATCCCGTTTGGACTCCGTTTGATATGGATATTCTGCGAAACAAAAAACATGCAACAAACAGGAACTGGCACTGGGCACTGGATCAATATGTTAGTCCCAAAAATGGTATAAAAAGTTGCCAAAAGTATATGAAAGGTGTAGAATATTGGCATGGAACAATCAAAAATTATAGATACGACAGAGACGTATCAGCATCCCCAAGCTTAATTCCTGCTCGTCCTCGAGTAGGTAAATGATAAAAAAGATAATTTTTGATGTGGAATGCTACCTAGCATAATCTTGATCACATATCTAATCATGGCATGAATATTAAGATACGAGTGATTCAAAGCAATAGTCTATCATTTGACATAAAAACAATAATACTTCAAGCCTACTAATAAAGCAATCATGTCTTTTCAAAATAACAAGGCCAAAGAAAGTTGTCCCTACAAAATCATATAGTCTGGCTATGCTCCATCTTCACCACACAAAATATTCACATCATGCACAACCCCGATGACAAGCCAAGCAATTGTTTCATACTTTTGACGTTCTCAAACCTTTTGAACTTTCACGCAATACATGAGCGTGAGCCATGGACATAGCACTATAGGCGGAATAGAATATGATGGTGGAGAAGACAAAAAGGAGAAGATAGTCTCACATCAACTAGGCGTATCAATGGGCTATGGAGATGCCCATCAATAGATATTAATGTGAGTGAGTAGGGATTGCCATGAAACAGATGCACTAGAGCTATAAGTGTATGAAAGCTCTAACTGAAACTAAGTGGGTGTGCATCCAACTTGCTTTCTCATGAAGACCTCAGGCATTTGAGGAAGCCCATCATCGGAATATACAAAGCCAAGTTCTATAATGAAAATTCCCACTAGTATATGAAAGTGATAACTCAAGAGACTCTCTATATGAAGAACATGGTGCTACTTTGAAGCACAAGTGTGGAAAAAGGATAGTAGCACTACGCCTTCTCTCTTTTTCTCTCATTTTTTTCTTTTTTTGTAGGCTTCTTTGGCCTCTCTCTTTTTTTTTGGGGGGGGGGGGCTTCTTTGGCCACTTTTATTTTGATATCCTCACTGGGACAACGTTCTAATAATGATGATCA
>NC_041384.1:76037403-76118284 GCF_002162155.2 Triticum dicoccoides
GATCATCACACTTTTATTTACTTACAACTCAATATTACAACTCAATATCTAGAACAAAGATATGACTCTATATGAATGCCTCCGGCAGTGTACTGGGATGTGCAATGATCTAGCATAGCAATGACATCAAAAAACGGACAAGACATAAAAACACCATGCTAGCTATCTTACGATCATGCAAAGCAATATGGCAATGAATGCTCAAGTCATGTATATGATGATGATGAAAGTTGCATGGCAATATATCTCGGAATGGCTATGGAAATGCCATGATAGGTAGGTATGGTGGCTGTTTTGAGGAAGATATATGGTGGGTTTATGGTACCGGCGAAAATTACGCGGTACTAGAGAGGCTAGCAATGATGGAAGGGTGAGAGTGCGTAAAATCCATGGACTCAACATTAGTCATAAAGAACTCACATACTTATTGCAAAAATCTATTAGACATCGAAACAAAGTACTACACGCATGCTCCTAGGGGGATAGATTGGTAGGAAAAGACCATCGCTCGTCCCCGACCGCCACTCATAAGGAAGACAATCAATAAATACCTCATGCTCCAACTTCGTTACATAACGGTTCACCATACGTGCATGCTACAGGAATCACAAACCTCAACACAAGTATTTCTACAATCCACAACTACCCACTAGCATGACTCTAATATCACCATCTCTATATCGCAAAACTATTGCAAGGAATCAAACACATCATATTTAGTGATCTACAAGTTTTATGTAGGATTTTATGACTAACCATGTGAATGACCAATTCCTGTCATCTCTCCAAATAGATATAAGTGAAGCAAGAGAGTTCAATTCTTTCTACAAAAGATATGCCCATGCTCTAACAAATATAAGTGAAGCAAAAGAGCATTCTACAAATGGCGGTTGTCTATGTAAAGAGAAATAGGCAATCCAAACTTCAAATGATATAAGTGAAGCACATGAAGCATTCTATAAGGCCATACTCAAAAGATATAAGTGAAGTGCATAGAGCATTCTATAAATCAACCAAGGACTATCTCATACCAGCATGGTGCATAAAAGAAAAATGAAAACTAAATGCAAAAGACGCTCCAAGATTGCACATATCGCATGAACGAAACGAATCCGAAAACATACCGATACTTGTTGAAGAAAGAGGGGATGCCTTCCGGGGCATCCCCAAGCTTAGACGCTTGAGTCTCCATGAATTTTTACTTGGGGTGCCTCGGGCATCCCCAAGCTTGAGCTCTTGCCTCTCTTCCTTCTTCTCACATCGAGACCTTCTCGATCATCGAACACTTCATCCACACAAAACTTCAACAGAAAACTCGATAAGATCCGTTAGTATAATAAAGCAAATCACTACTCTAAGTACTGTTGCAAACCAATTCATACTTTGTTTTTGCATTGTGTCTACTGTAACATAACTTTTCCATGGCTTAATCCACTAATATAAATTGATAGTATCATCAAAACAAGCAAACTATGCATCAAAAACAGAATCTTTCTAAAACAGAACAGTCTGTAATAATCTGAACATTCACCATACTTCTGATACTTGAAAAATTCTACCAAAATTAGGAAAAATAAAAAAATTGTATAGAAGACAGTGCAAAAAGAATCAGAACTATTTGACATTCCAACTAAAAATGTAAAATCGTGCACTACAGACAAATGTAAAACGGCGCCAGAAAAAGGTCTTGATAACCCACAAGTATAGGGGATCGCAACAGTTTTCGATAAGTAAGAGTGTCGAACCCAATGAGGAGCTAAAGGTAGAACAAATATTCCCTCAAGTTCTATCGACCACCGATACAACTGTACGCACGCTTGACGATCGCTTTACCTAAAACAAGTATGAAACTAGAAGTACTTTGTAGGTGTTGTTGGATAGGTTTGCAAGATAATAAAGAGTACGTAAATAAAAAGTAGGGGCTGTTTAGATAAAGAAACAATAAAGTAAATACAGCGAGTGTGTAAAAGTGGTGGTAGGAGTTGTGAAATGGCCCCTAAGCAATTGACTACTTTACTTGACCGATAGCAAGTATTATGTGGGAGAGGCCACTGATAGCATGTCATCCATGACTTGGAATTCTATGCACTTATGATTGGAACTATTAGCAAGCATCCGCAACTACTAATGTTCATTAAGGTAAAACCCAACCATAGCATTAAGATATATTGGCCCCCCTTCAATCCCGTATGCATCAATTTCTATGCTAGGTTGAAGCTTGTGTCGCTCTTGCCCTCCAATACATAGTCGTATCAACATACAACTTACCCTAGGGTGTGATCCACGCACGCAATCATATGATGGGCACCAAAGTACAGCAACATAACCACAAGCAAATTAAATCAATCATAGCAATTCATCAACCACCGATAGGACAACGAAAATCTACTCAGACATCATAGGATGGCAACACATCATTGGATAATAATATGAAGCATAAAGCACCATGTTCAAGTAGAGGGGACAACGGGTTGCGGGAGAGTGGACCGCTGTAGATAGAGGGGGGAAGGTGATGGAGATGTTGGTGAAGATGGCAGAGGTGTTGGTGTAGATCGCGGTCATGATGATGGCCCCCGGCGGCGTTCCGGTTCCACCGGAAGCAAGGGGGAGAGAGCCCCCATACTTCTTCTTCTTCCTTGCCCTCCTCCCTAGATGGGAGAAGGGTTTCCCCTCTGGTCCATGGCCTCCATGGCACGGGAGGGGCGAGAGCCCCTCCGAGATTGGATCTATCTCTCTGTCTCTCTCTGTTTCTGCGTTCTCAGATTCTTCCCTTTCACCGTTTCTTATATTCCCGGAGATCCATAACTCCGATTGGGCTGAAATTTTGACATGATATCTATCCGGATATTAGCTTTCTTGCGGCGAAAGAAGGGCACCAACCGCCTTACGGGTGGCCCACGAGGGTCAGGGGCGCACGCCCCTACCTCGTGGCCACCTCGGGCACCGTCTCGCGTGGATTTTTCTTCCCAAAAATCATATATATTCCAAAAAAATCTCCATATGTTTTTATCCCGTTTGGACTCCGTTTGATATGGATATTCTGCGAAACAAAAAAACATGCAACAAACAGGAACTGGCATTGGGCACTGGATCAATATGTTAGTCCCAAAAACAGTATAAAAAGTTGCCAAAAGTATATGAAAGTTGTAGAATATTGGCATGGAACAATAAAAAATTATAGATACGATAGAGACGTATCAGAGGGTAGGACAAAAGATGTCAGGCAAGTTCTTTTCCATAAGCACGTATGACTATATTCGGAATACATGCCTACATTACATTGATGAATTGGAGCTAGTTCTGTGTCACCCTAGGTTATGACTGTTACATGATGAACCGCATCCGGCATAATTCTCCATCACTGATTCATTGCCTACGAGCTTTCCATATATCGTTCTTCGCTTATTTACTTTTCCGTTGCTATTGCTATCATCACTACAAAATACCAAAAACATTACTTTTGCTACGGTTACCACTACTATCATATTACTTTGCTACTAAACACTTTGTTGCAGATATTAAGTTTCCAGGTGTGGTTGAATTGACAACTCAGCTGCTAATACTTGAGAATATTCTTTGGCTCCCCTTGTGTCGAAACAATAAATTTGGGTTGAATACTCTACCCTCGAAAACTATTGCGATCCCCTATACTTGTGGGTTATCAAGACTATTTTCTGGCGCCGTTGCCGGGGAGCATAGCTCTATTCTTTGAGTCACTTGGGATTTATATCTGCTTATCATTATGAAGAACTTGATAGATCCAAAAACCAAGATTTATCCCTCAACTACGAGGGGAGGTAAGGAACTGCCATCTAGCTCTACACTTGATTCACCTTCTGTTTTGAATAAGCTTGCGACACCTAAACCTGCTTCTGCTATTCGTTCTAATATGTCGGATGTTATTGATGATGCCACTTCTGTTATGCATGATACTTATGATGAAACTACTTCTATGCTTGATACTACTGTGCCACTTGGTGAATTTCTGGATGAACAACTTGCTAGGGTTAGAGAGAATGAAAATATTGAATCTAATAATACTGATGAAAGTGATGATGAAGACTTGCCCGTTATTCCTAAGGGTTATGTTTTTGATAAAGAAGCTTCTTTAGATATTTTAGCTTGCAAAGATAGTTGTGAACTTAAGAGGTTATTAGCTAAATGGAATAAGCAATCTCTAAATGCTAGGATGAAACCTGACCCTGCTTTTGCTACTTCACCTATCTTTGTTACTGATAAGGATTATGAATTCTCTATTGATCCTGATATAATTACTTTGGTTGAATCTGATCCTTTTCATGGCTATGAATCTAAAACTGTTGTGGCACATCTTACTAAATTAAATGATATAGCCACCTTGTTCACTAATGATGAGAGAACTCGCTACTTTTATATCCTTAAAATATTTCCGTTCTCATTAAAGGGTGATGCTAAGATATGGTTTAATTCTCTTGATCCTGGTTGTGTGCGTAGTCCCCAGGATATGATCTATTACTTCTCTGCTAAATATTTCACTGCTCATAAGAAACAAGATGCTTTAAGGGATATATATAATTTTGTGCAAATTGAAGAAGAGAGTCTCCCACAAGCTTGGGGAAGGCTTCTCCAATTACTTAATTATTTTCCTGATCATCCTCTTAAGAAAAATGAAATACTTGATATCTTTTATAATGGACTAATCGATGCCTCCAAAGATTACCTGGATAGTTGTGCTGGTTCTATTTTCAGGGAAAGAACACCGGATGAAGCTGAAATTCTATTGAATAATATGTTGACCAATGAAAATAATTGGACACTTCCTGAGCCAGCTCCCGAGCCTATTCCTAAACTAACTCCAAAGAAGAGGGGTATTCTATTTGTCAGTCCTGAAGATATGCAAGAGGCAAAGAAATCTATGAAAGAAAAAGGTACTAAAGCTGAAGATGTTAAGAATTTACCTCCTATTGAAGAAAAACACGTTCTTAATTTACCACATGTTGAAGAAACATATGATCTTAATCGATTACCTATTGAAGAAACTCATGGTCTTGATAACCCGACACAGGTAGTAAAGGTAAATTCTCTCTATAGATATGATAAAGCTGAAATCCCGTTTACTAAATTTGCTAGCCCATGCTTAGATGAGTTTGATAAATTTTGGTAGACAATTGAAATACAATTCAAATATGCTTGAACACTTGGGTGATTATATGGCTAATGTCAAAGGTGAACTTAAACTTATTAGTAAACATGCTTTTATGGTTACCACTCAAGTAGAACAAGTACTTAAAACTCAAAATGATTTGCTCAATGAATTGAATAGTAAGAATAAGGACTATGCTGTTAGAGTGGCTACTAGAACTGGTAAAATGACTCAGGGATCTTTGTATCCGGAAGGCCACCCTAAGAGAATTGAGCAAGATTCTCAGAGAAATAATATAGATGCACCTAGTCCTTCTAATAGGAATAAAAAGAAAAATGATAGGACTTTGCATGCTTCTAGTGAACCTATTTCTGAAACACCTGATAATCCAAATGATATTTCTATCTCTGATGCTGAAACACAATCTGGTAATGAACCTGAAACTAGTGATAATGTTAATGATAATGTTCATGATGATGCTCAACCTAGTAATGATAATGATATAGAAATTGAACCTGTTGTTGATCTTGATAACCCACAATCAAAGAATCAGCGTTATGGTAAGAAAGACTTTGTTGCTAGGAAACACGGTAAGGAAAGAGAGCCTTGGGTTCAGAAACCCATGCCTTTTCCTCCCAAACCATCCAAGAAAAAGGATGATGAGGATTTTGAGCGCTTTGCTGAAATGATTAGACCTATCTTTTTGCGTATGCGATTAACTGATATGCTCAAAATGAATCCTTATGCTAAGTATATGAAACATATTGTTACAAATAAAAGAAAGGTACCGGAAGCTGAAATTTCCACCATGCTTGCTAATTATACTTTTAAGGGTGGAATACCAAAGAAACTTGGAGATCCCGGTGTACCAACTATACAATGCTCCATTAAAAGAAACTATGTTAAAACTGCTTTATGTGATCTTGTAGTCGGTGTTAGTGTTATGCCTCTCTCTTTATATCGTAGACTTGATTTGAATAAGTTGACACCTACTGAAATATCTTTGCAAATGGCAGATAAATCAACTGATATAGCTCTCGGTATTTGTGAGGATGTGCCTGTTGTGGTTGCAAACATTACTATTTTAACGGACTTTGTTATTCTTGATATTCCCGAGAACGATAGTATGTCTATTATTCTTGGAAGACCCTTTTTGAATAATGCAGGGGCTGTTATTGATTGCACTAAAGGCAATGTCACTTTTCATGTTAATGGTAATGAGCATAGGGTACACTTTCCGAGGAAACAACCTCAAGTTCATAGTATCAACTCTATTGGAAAAATTCCATCGATTATATTTGGAGGTTTTGAATTTCCTCTTCCTACTGTCAAGAAGAAATATGATATTCTTATTATTGGGGATGTGCATATCCCTGTTGAGGTAACATAGTGTTATTCGAAATTTCTCCAGTTCCATGTTATTCGGAATGAGTTCGTTAAGAAGACTTGATCAACATTGTTAGTGGATTCCTTTTGATGAGCATGAGATGGATGAAACTAGAAGGCACAACCTTCTGTACCCTACTTTTACTTTCTGTTATTTATTTTAAATAAAATAAAAATAGTATTTTATGTCTGTTATCTGAATTATCCGTGCAATATAAAAATACCCCGAAAATAAAAGTTCTCCAAATGCCCTGAAATTTAAATATGATTTTTTCTGGAATATTTGAGAATATTTGGCACTGAGAACATAGCAGGAGGAGCTGGCACCTGGCCACGAGGGTCAAGGGCGCGCCCTACCCTCCTGGGCGCGCCCCCTGCCTCGTGGGCCCATGGTGGCCCCCTCCACTTATTCACACACTTTCTTCTTCCTCCCACATACACGAATATCCAGCTCAAGCTCAAGTTCTAGCTCATTTTGCTGCCATTTTCGATCTCCTTGCTCAAAGCACCTCTCACAAAACTGCTTGGGGAGATTGTTCCTTGGTATGTGACTCCTCCATTGGTCTAATTAGTTTTTGTTCTAGTGCTTTATTCATTGCAAATTTGTGTTGCCTAGGTGACCATGTTCTTGAGCTTGCATGTCAAATTTATATGGTTCCAAGTAGTTTTGATGCATGATATAGGCTCTAGGTACTTGTAGGAGTAGTTGCTATCAATTTTGCTGAGTTTGGTTCACTTTTATTTTGAAGTTACTTAAAATTTCAGAAAATTTTCAGAGGAAGAAATATGTTTAGGAAAATGTACCAACGGGGCTCTTCAAGGAACACTCCAGTGCGTCCTTGTGAATGGCCTTCGGAAAGCTTTATGGATCGAGCTGGAATTAAGGAAGAATTTAATGCATATTTGCGTAACGCTGATCTTGTGAGCTTCGAGGAAGAAAAATGTCGTCACTACCACTATCTCACTAGTTCCTTTGTGAGGAGGTTTGAATTTTCATCTTCACGTAATTCTCTAACTATCCTGTTTGATCTTTATGAAAATTCTTACACTATGGACTTAGAGGATTTTACCACTGCTTGCAAACTTGCACAATGGGGTAGTATCAGGGAACCTCACAAATCTGAATTTAGAGATTTTCTTGCTAGTATAACTATGGGGGAATCTAGAGATATAACACAAGCTACCATAGGGAGCATTCATTTGCCTGCTATACATTATTTGCCCTCTTCATAGGTAGATGCATTAACGGTAAATATGAAGCATGTCACATGTGTGTCCCCGACCTCAGTATTCTTAGGAGTGCTGTGTTGGGAGATAAATCTTATAATTTGGGAGTCATTGTTGCACGTAGGTTGCATCTGAATAGATTTAATGGAGATTTCTTTGGTGGAATTTATGCAACCCGCTTAGCTGATTTTCTTGGTGTAACTATACGTAATGATGATATTGAATTACCTCCTGCTTACCTAGACTTTAATGCTATGGTTCACCACCAGTTTGTCGAGAGGAATGAATCACCTCTCCAGTATCGTTTAATCTTTAATAGACGTCATGTTGTCTGTATTACTCTCCCTGCTCCCGCCTTCTTTGATTATCAGGCAAAAGGAAGATATGGTATTACCAGAGAGGAGGCAGATGAGTACGAGAGGAGGGCGGAGGCCTCTCGTCGCCACGTTGCAGCTCAGGAGGCGATAGCCGCTGCATCTCAGTATGACCCAAACTATTATCATGGATATCCGCCAGGCCAACCATGGCCATAGACCAACTTAGGCCAAAAGCCTAAGCTTGGGGGAGTACGTATTTCTCACCGACATTATATTCATGTTCACGCACTCAATGCTAGATGTCGGTGCTCATAATTTTTCATTGTAATTTCCATGCTAGTTTATTTTCCTTTTTATGCTTTCTTCTTGTGTGTTTAATAAACCTTAAGAAAAAAACCAAAAAAATTAGTTGTAGCTTTTAATTAGTTTACTTTCCATGCTTATAGTAGTAATTAAAAAGAAAACCCAAAATGATTTCCTGTTCTTCTTTTGCTTGTTGGGAGTTTTCCCGTGTAAATAGTTTTATTCCTATCCTTTTCTTTGGGGGTCGATAAGAGAAGACCATAATTAAATTGTAGAAGTACCTCCTATATGCATTATTGCTGATCTGACAAAAGAGCGCATATTGCCTTGTCTTCTCCTATTTATTGAATGCTTGCAGATTCCAGCTTAGTCCAATGCACGTGCACTATTATTATTATCCACATCGTTCGGTTGTGCAAGTGAAAGGCAATTATGAAGATATATGATGGACTGATTGAGATGAGAAAAGCTGGTATGAACTTGACATCTCTTGTTTTTGTAAATATGATTAGTTCATCATTCCTGATTCAGCCTATTATGGATAAACATGTTTGCAATGACAACTAGAGATCATAGTTTCTTGTGCCATGCTTAATTATCTAGGAGCTTATAATGGTTTACCTTGCGTGCCAAGATGCTATTAAAATGGTTGTGATGTGGTATGATATGGTGGTATCCTCCTCTGAATGATTTAAGTGACTTGACTTGGCGCATGTTCACGCATGTAGTTGAAACAAAATCAACATAGCCTTCACGATATTTATGTTCATGGTGGATTATATCCTACTCATGCTTGCATTTGGTGTTAATTAATTTTAATGCATGTTCATGACTGTTGTCGCTCTCTAGCTGGTCGCTTCCCAGTCTTTTTCTATCCTTCACTTGTACTAAGCAGGAATATTGCGTGTCCATCCAATCCCATAAACCCCAAAGTTATTCCATATGAGTCCACCATACCTACCTATATACGGTATCTACCTGCCGTTCCAAGTAAATTTGTATGTGCCAAACTCTAAACCTTCAAATAAATATCCTGTCTTGTATGCTCGAATAGCTCATGTATCAACTAGGGTTGTCTGTATCTTCCATGTTAGGCGGGTTATTCTCAAGAGGAGTGGACTCCGCTCCTCACTCACGAGAAAGTGGCTGGTCACCGGGATGCCCAGTCCCATGCTTTATGCAAATCAAATCAAAATAATTGCAAACAAAACTCCCCCTGGGACTCTTGTTAGTTGGAGGCACTCGTTGTTTCGAGCAAGCCATGGATTGATGCTTGTTGGTCGAGGGGGAGTATAAACTTTACCATTCTGTTTGGGAACCGCCTATAATGTGTGTAGCATGGAAGATATTGCCATCTCTTGGTTGTTATGTTGACAATGAAAGTATACCGCTCAAAATATTATTCATCTCTATTTCAAAACCGAGCTCTGGCACCTCTACAAATCTCTGCTTCCCTCGGCGAAGGGCCTATCTATTTATTGTCATGTTGAGTCATCATCTTCTTGTTAAAAAGCACTAGTTGGAGAGCACCGCTGTCATTTGAATTCATTACTATTAGTTTACATTGAGTATGACTTGACTGGATCTCTTTTACCATGAATTACAATGTCTAGTCAGTCCTTGATCTTTAAAGGTGCTCTGCATTTATGTTTTGCGGTCTCAGAAAGGGCTAGCGAGATACCATCTTGTTATATCATATTATGATTGTTTTGAGTAAGTGTTGTCATCCGAGATTTATTATTATTGCTCGCTAGTTGATTATGCCATTGATATGAGTAAACTTGAGACCTGAGCATTATTGTGAATGTGGTTAGTCATAATCTTTGCTGAATACTTGAATGCTGGCTTTACAAATTTACAACAACAAGAGCAAACAGAGTTTGTAAAAGTTTTTCTTTATCACTTTCAGTTTATCAACTGAATTGCTTGAGGACAAGCAAAGGTTTAAGCTTGGGGGAGTTGATACGTAGCTATCATATCTACTTTTCCAAACACTTTTGCCCTTGTTTTGGACTCTAACTTGCATGATTTGAATGGAACTAACCCGGACTGACGTTGTTTTCAGCAGAATTGTTATGGTATTATTTATGTGTAGAAACAAAAGTTCTCGGAATGACCTGAAACTTCACGGAACATCTATTCGGAAATAATAAAAAATCCTTGCAAAAGATGAAGACCAGGGGCCCGCCACCTGTCCACGAGAGTGGGGGCGCGCCCCCCTACCTCGTGGGCCCCCTGGAGCTCCTCCGACCTCAAGTCCAACTCTATATATTTTCTTTCGGGGAGAAAAAATCCGAGAGAAGGATTCATCATGTTTTACGATACGGAGCCGCCGCCAAGCCCTAAAACCTCTCGGGAGGGCTGGTCTGGAGTCTGTTTGGGGCTCCGGAGAGGGGAATCCATCACCATCGTCATCATCAACCATCCTCCATCACTAATTTCATGATGCTCACCGCCGTGCGTGAGTAATTCCATCGTAGGCTTGCTGGACGGTGATGGGTTGGATGAGATTTATCATGTAATTGAGTTAGTTTTGTTAGGGGTTGATCCCTAGTATCCACTATGTTCTGAGATTGATGTTGCTATGACTTTGCTATGCTTAATGCTTGTCACTAGGGCCCGAGTGCCATGATTTCAGATCTGAACCTATTATGTTAGCATCAATATATGAGAGTTCTTGATCCTATCTCGCAAGTCTATAGTCACCTATTATGTGTTATGATCCGTTAACCCTGAAGTGACAATAATCGGGATACTTACAGGTGATGACCGTAGTTTGAGGAGTTCATGTATTCACTATGTGTTAATGCTTTGGTCCGGTACTCTATTAAAAGGAGGCCTTAATATCCCTTAGTTTCCACTAGGACCCCGCTGCCACGGGAGGGTAGGACAAAAGATGTCATGCAAGCTCTTTTCCATAATCATGTATGACTATATTTGGAATACATGCCTACATTACATTGATGAATTGGAGCTAGTTCTGTGTCGCCCTAGGTTATGACTGTTACATGATGAACCGCATCCGGCATAATTCTCCATCACTGATCCATTGCCTACGAACTTTCCTTATATTGTTCTTCGCTTATTTACTTTTTCGTTGCTATTGCTATCATCACTACAAAATACCAAAAACATTACTTTTGCTACCGTTACCTTTTGCTACCGTTACCACTACTATCATATTACTTTGCTACTAAACATTTTGCTGTAGATATTAAGTTTCCAGGTGTGGTTGAATTGACAACTCGGCTGCTAATACTTGAGAATATTCTTTGGCTCCCCTTGTGTCGAATCAATAAATTTGGGTTGAATACTCTACCCTGGAAAACTGTTGTGATCCCCTATACTTGTGGGTTATCAGTGGACTTGCTGAAAAGCTCTTTTATTGACTCTTTCCAATGTTACGATAAATTGCAATTGCTTCAAAGACTGAGATTATAGTTTGCTAGTTTTCAATGAAGTTCCTGATTCATACTTTACATTGTGAATAGATTGTTACTTTAGCATAAGAAATCATATGACTATATATATATATATATGTTGCTATTCTAATAATGACCATGATGCCCTCATGTTCGTATTTTTATTTTATCAACACCTCTATCTCTAAACATGCGGACATATTTTTCGATTTCGGCTTCCGCTTGAGGACAAGCGAGGTCTAAGCTTGGGGGAGTTGATACGTTCATTTTGCATCATGCTTTTATATCGATATTTATTGCATTATGGGCTGTTATTACACATTATGTCACAATACTTATGCCTTTTCTCTCTTATTTTACAAGGTTTGCATGAAGAGGGAGAATGCCAGCAGCTGGAATTCTGGGCTGGAAATGGAGCAAATATTAGAGACCTATTCTGCACAACCCCAAAAGTCCTAAAACTCCACGAGAGTCAGCTTTGGAATATATGAAAAATATTGGGCTAAGAAAGCACCAGAGGGGGCCACCCACCATCCACGAGGGTGGGGGGCGTGCCCTACCCCCCTAGCCGCGCCCCTTGCCTCGTGGGCCACCTGGCAGGCCCCCGGTGCCCATCTTCTGGTATAAGGTGTCTTTTGCCCTAGAAAAAATCAGAAGGAAGCTTTCGGGACGAAGCGTCGCCGTCTCGAAGCGGAACCTTGGCGGAACCAATCTAGGGCTCCGGCGGAGCTGTTCTGCCGGGGAAACATCCCTCCGGGAGGGGGAAATCGTCACCATCGATCCTATCATCGAGAGGGGGTCAATCTCCATCAACATCTTCACCAGCACCATCTCCTTTCAAACCCTAGTTCATCTCTTGTATCCGATATTTGTCTCAAAACCTCAGATTGGTACCTGTGGGTTGCTAGTAGTGTTGATTACTCCTTGTAGTTGATGCTAGTTGGTTTATTCGGTGGAAGATTATATGTTCGGATCCTTTATGCATATTAATACCCCTATGATTATGAACATGAATATGATTTGTGAGTACTTACGTTTGTTTTTGAGGACATGGGAGAAGTCTTGCTATAAGTAGTCATGTGAATTTGGTATTCGTTCGATATTTTGATGAGATGTATGTTGTCTTTCCTCTAGTGGTGTTATGTGAACATTGACTACATGACACTTCACCATTGTTTGGTCCTAGGGGAAGGCATTGGGAAGTAATAAGTAGATGATGGGTGCTAGAGTGACAGAAGTTTAAACCCTAGTTTATGTGTTGCTTCGTAAGGGGCTGATTTGGATCCATATATTTCATGCTATGGTTAGGTTTACCTTAATTCTTCTTTCGTAGTTGCGGATTCTTGCGAGGGGTGTTAATCATAAGTGGGATGCTTGTCCAAGGAAGGGCAGTACCCAAGCACAGGTCCACCTACATATCAAATTATCAAAGTAGCGAACGCGAATCATATGAGCATGATGAAAACTAGCTTGACGATAATTCCCATGTGTCCTCGGGAGCGCTTTCCTTTATATAAGAGTTCGTCCAGGCTTGTACTTTGCTACAAAAAGGATTGGGCCACCTTGCTGCACCTTGCTTACCTTTGTTACTTGTTACCCATTACGAATTACCTTATCACAAAACTATCTGTTACCGATAATTTCAGTGCTTGCACGGAATACCTTACCGAAAACTGCTTGTCATTTCCTTCTGCTTCTTGTTGGGTTCGACACTCTTACTTATCGAAAGGACTACGATAGATCCCCTATACTTGTGGGTCATCAGGAGCATGCGCGTAGTACTTCGTTTCGATAACTAATAGATCTTTGCAACAAGTATGTGAGTTATTTATGACTAATGTTGAGTCCATGGATTCTACGCACTCTCACCCTTGCAACATTGCTAGCCTCTCTAATACCGCGCAAATTTCGCCGGTACCATAAACCCACCATTTACCTTCCTCAAAACAGCCACCATACCTACCTATTATGGCATTTCCATAGCCATTCCGAGATATATTGCCATGCAACTTTCCACCGTTCCATTTATTATGACACGCTAAATCATTGTCATATTTCCTTGCATGATCATGTAGTTGACATAGTATTTGTGGCAAAGCCACCGTTCATAATTTTTTATACATTTCACTCTTGAATCATTGCACATCCCGGTACACCGCCGGAGGCATTCACATAGAGTCATATTTTGTTCTAAGTATCGAGTTGTAATTTTTGAGTTGTAAGTAAATAAAAGTGTGATGATCTTCATTATTAGAGCATTGTCCTAGTGAGGAAAGGATGATGGAGACTATGATTCCCCCACAAGTCGGGATGAGACTCCGGATGAAAAATTAAAAAAGAAAAGAAAAAAAGAGTCCATAAAAAAAGAGAAAAGACCCAAATAAAAAAATGAGAGAAAAAGAGAGAAGGGACAATGCTACTATCCTTTTTCACACTTGTGCTTCAAAGTAGCACCATGATATTCATGATAGAGAGTCTCCTATGTTGTCACTTTCATATACTAGTGGGAATTTTTCATTATAGAACTTGGCTTAAATATTCCAATGATGGGTGAGGGAGTCCTAGATTAGGGGGTCTCCGGACAGCCGGACTATATACTTTGGCCATACTGTTGGACTATGAAGATACAAGATTCAAGACTTCGTCTCGTGTCCGGATGGGACTCTACTTGGCGTGGAAGGCAAGCTAGGCAGTACGGATATGGATATCTCCTCCTTTGTAACCGACCTTGTGTAACCCTAACCCTCTCCGGTGTCGATATAAACCGGAGGGTTTTAGTCCATAGGACACAATAACATACAATCATACCATAGGCTAGCTTCTAGGGTTTAGCCTCTCTGATCTCGTGGTAGATCTACTCTTGTACTACCCATATCATCAATATTAATCAAGCAGGACGTAGGGTTTTACCTCCATCAAGAGGGCCCGAACCTGGGTAAAACATTGTGTTCCCTACCTCCTGTTACCATCCTCCTTAGATGCACAGTTCGGGACCCCCTACCCGAGATCCGCCGGTTTTGACACCGACATTGGTACTTTCATTGAGAGTTCCTCTGTGTCGTCGCCGTTAGGCTTGATGGCTCCTAATATCATCGATAGCGATGTAGTCCAGGGTGAGACTTTCCTCCCCGGACAGATCTTTGTGTTCGGTGGCTTCGCACTGCGGGCCAACTCGCTTGGCCATCTAGAGCAGATCGAAAGTTACGCCCCTGGCCACCAGGTCAGGTTTGGAAGCTTAAACTACACGACTGATATCCACGGAGACTTGATCTTCAACGGATTCGAGCCCCTGCCTTGTGCGTCACGCGGTCACGATGAGTACGATTTAGCTCTGCCATCGGACAGTGTTCAAGAAATCACACCAGCAGCCGCTCCGACCCTTAATTCGGAGCCAGTTGCTCCTCCCATGGACGGGTGGATAGACCCCGCCACAGAGGCCGCATCCCCAACGCCGATCGAGCCGAACATTGACCTTACCCTGCACGAGAGCCGTGTTGTCAAACTGCCGGATCCTTCTCCGACCACGGGCTCCGAACCGCCTGCGCCCATTCCTAGCGAATCCGATTGGGCGCCGATCATGGAATTTACCTCCACGGATATTTTTCAGCACTCCCCCTTTGGCGACATACTGAACTCATTAAGGTCTCTCTCCTTGTCAGGAGGATCCTGGCCGAACTATGACCGGCAGGATTGGGATGCGGACGACGAAGAAATTCGCGGCCCACCCACCACCCACTTAGTAGCCGCTGTCGATGACTTAACCGACATGCTCGACTTCGACTCCGAAGACATCGACGGTATGGACGATGATGCGGGAGACGAAGAGGAACCATTACCCACAGGGCACTGGACAGCCACCTCATCATACGATATATACATGGTGGACACACCCAAAGAAGGCAATGGCGACGAGACAACGGAGGATGACCCCTCCAAGAAGCAACCCAAGCGCCAACGACAGCGGCGCCGCTCTAAGTTCCGCCAAAGCAAAAGTGGTGATACCATCACAGGAGATAATAACACTCTGGATAGTGCCGAAGACAACAACAATCCCCTCCAGCAAGATTTAGAGCAGGAGGATTGAGGAGCCAGCCCTCCTGAGAGAGCGGCAGATGGAGGGGTGGAGGATGATAATTACATGCCCCCCTCCGACGACGAGGCAAGCCTCGGCGATGACGAATTCGCCATGCCAGAGGATCCCGTCGAACAAGAGCGCTTCAAGCGCCGGCTTATGGCCACGGAAAATAGCCTTAAGAAAAAGCAGCAGCAGCTTCAAGCTGATCAAGATCTGCTAGCTCACAGATGGACTGAAGTCCTTGCGGCCGAGGAATATAAACTCGAACGCCCCTCCAAGATTTACCCAAAATGCAGGTTGCTACCCCGACTGGAGGAGGAAACGTATGACGCGGCTGATCGGCCACCTCATGGCCGCGATAGAGAGGCATTCCAGCCAAAAACTCAGCCCGCACCCCGATATCATTCAAATAAAAAGGCATGGGGAAATACGCCAGACCTGCAAGACGTATTGGAGGACAAAGCAAAGCATGCAAGATCGATCTACGGATCACGAGGGCATGCCACTATGCGAGACGATAAACGTCACGCCGGATACAGTAAAAGTAAATCCGGCCAGGCCGAACACAGCGGGCAAGACCCATTCGAGTTGCGTCGCGATATAGCCCAATACAGAGGCGCCGCACACCCCTTATGCTTCACAGACGAAGTCATGGATCATCAAATCCCAAAGGGTTTCAAACCCGTGAATATAGAATCATACGACGGCACAACAGATCCTGCAGTATGGATCGAGGATTTCCTCCTCCACATCCACATGGCCCGCGGTGAGGACTTACACGCCATCAAATACCTCCCACTAAAGCTCAAAGGACCAGCGCGGCATTGGCTTAACAGCTTGCCAGCAGAGTCCATGAGCTGTTGGGAAGATCTGGAGGCCGCATTCCTCGACAACTTTTAGGGCACTTATGTGCGACCACCGGATGCCGATGACTTAAGCCACATAATTCAGCAGCCAGGAGAATCGGCCACGCAATTTTGGACTCGGTTCCTAACAAAGAAAAATCAAATCATCGACTGTCCGGATGCAGAGGCCCTAGCAGCTTTCAATCACAACATCTGCGATGAGTGGCTAGCCCGGCACCTTGGTCAAGAAAAGCCGAAATCTATGGCAGCCCTCACGACACTCATGACCCGCTTTTGTGCGGGAGAAGACAGCTGGCTGGCTCGCAGTAATAACATATCAAAGAACCATGGTACTTCAGATACCAAGGACGGCAATGGCAGGTCACGTTGAAATAAACATAAGCGCCGCATTAACAGCGACAATACTGAGGATACGGCAGTCAATGCCGGATTCAAAGGCTCTAAACCCGGTCAGCGAAAAAATCCATTTAAAAGAAGCACTCCGGACCCATCCAGTTTGGACCACATACTCGATCGCTCGTGTCAAATACACGGCACCCCCGACAAGCCAGCCAACCACACCAATAGGGATTGTTGGGTATTCAAGCACGCCGGCAAGTTAATTGCCGAAAACAAAGATAAGGGACCACATAGCGATGACGAGGAAGAGCCCCGGCAGCCGAACACCGGAGGACAGAAGAGGTTCCCCCCACAAGTGCGGACGGTGAACATGATATACGCAACCCACATCCCCAAGAGGGAGCGGAAGCGTGCGCTCAGGGACGTATATGCGTTGGAGCCAGTCGCCCCAAAGTTCAACCCATGGTCCTCCTGTCCGATCACCTTCGACCGCAGGGACCACCCCACTAGTATCCGTCATGACGGATTTGCCGCACTAGTCCTAGACCCAATCATTGACGGATTTCACCTCACTCGAGTCCTTATGGATGGAGGCAGCAGCCTGAACCTGCTTTATCAGGACACGGTGCGCAAAATGGGTATAGACCCCACAAGGATCAAACCCACATAAACGACCTTTAAAGGCGTCATTCCAGGTGTAGAGGCCCATTGCACATGCTCAATTACACTGGAAGTGGTCTTCGGATCCCCGGATAACTTCCGAAGCGAAGAATTAATCTTCGATATAGTCACGTTCCGCAGTGGCTATCATGCACTGCTTGGGCGAACCGCATTTGCGAGATTCAATGTGGTACCGCATTATGCATACCTCAAGCTCAAGATTCCAGGACCTTGGGGGTCATCACAGTTAATGGAAACACATAGCGCTCTCTCCGCACGGAGGAACACACTGCGGCCCTCGCAGCAGAAGCGCAAAGTAGCCTTTCTAGGCAATCCACCAGTTCGGTGTTTCAAGACCCGGACACCTTCAAGCACGCTCAGAGTAATCGGCAACTAGACCGCCTGGCACGACCTGAGCTCGCGTAGCAATGCAGCCCCCACCCCAGTCCCAACCAAATGGCGAAATTCGTGCCACCCGTACATAATTACGGATTAAAAATACCATGGGCACAGGAGGGGAGGGGGCACAACTACGGCACGCCCCAATACACGGCTTAAACCGCACTAGGGCTTCCCGCTTTGTTATTTTTTCTCTTTCAGGACTTTAATCTTTGGAAACCCTGTCCGGCAGCATGATTGCCGAACACGTGATGCAGCAACCAAGGAGGCAGAAAGCTACGTCACACCACGGAACTGCCAGGTGGATTACGATAATGAGTGAAATATTTGCTTTAATACTATTGAAAGTGCGTTATATTGACTAGAGGGGGGTGAATAGGCGATTTTTATGAAAGTCTTCAAAACGTGGAAGTTTCGAAGACAAACAATAGAGATAAACCTATTACCATGCAGCGGAAGGTAGACTACACTAGGCAACCCATACTCAAGTATTAATGAAGTGAAAGCACAATGACTAATAGCAGCTAGGTAGTAAGGATCGGGTAGGAAGATATTATGAAGCCAAACAGAACACACAGTCACTTAGTGAAGACAAAAGATAGTGCAATCATACAATGACTTCACAAGGACCAACAGTAAGTAAAGGGAAGGGAAGGATGAAACCAGTGACTCGTTGAAGACAATGATTTGTTGGACCAGTTCCAGTTGCTGTGACAACTATACGTCTGGTTAGGGCAGCTAGGTATTCAAACCTGAGGACACATAGTCCCGGACACCCAGTCCTGAACACGCAGCTCAGGACACCCAGTCCTCACCATATTCCCCTTGAGCTAAGGTCACACAGACCTCGCCCAATCACTCTGGTAAGTCTTCAAGGTAGACTCCCAAACCTTCACAGACTTTGTTCACCGGCGATCCACAATGTCTCTTGGATGCTCAGAATGCGACGCCTAACCGGCTGGAGGATTCACAGTCCTCAAGTGTAATAAGTCTTCAGATCACACAGACAAGAAGACTTAAGTGATGCCTAACACTCTTTGGCTCTGGGTGGTTAGGGCTTTATCCTCGCAAGGAATTCTCTCTCAAGGGCTTCGAGGTGGGTTGCTCTCAAACGACAAAAGCCGTACTCTAACTCTGAGCAGCCAACCGTTTATGGTTGTAGGGGGTGGGCTATTTATAGCCACTAGGAAACCCGACCTAATTTGTCCGAAATGACCCTGGGTCACTAAGGAACTGACACGTGTTCCAACGGTCAGATTTCAAACACACACAGCAACTTTACTTGGGCTACAAGCAAAGCTGACTTGTCCGACTCTGGACAAGATTCGCTCTCATAGTCTTCACTCGAAGACATAGGTTTTGGTTAAGCATCACTTCAATCATTCTGACTGGTTTTCTTGGACCCCACTTAACAGTATGGTGGTTCCTATGAATCAACAAAGAAGAAGAAGAACTACGAAAGATCTAAGTCTTCAAGCTCCATAGGCTTCATGCGATGTCTTCTCTTGTCATAGTCTTCAATGTGAATATCTTCATATACCACCTTTGACATCAATGTCTTCATACATTTTTAGGGGTCATCTTTGGTAGGAAAACCGAATCAATGAGGGACTTCTACCTGTGTTATCCTGCAATTCTCACAAACACATTAGTCCCTCAAGTAGGTTTGTCGTCAATACTCCAAAACCAACTAGGGGTGGCACTAGATGCACTTACAATCTCCCCCTTTTTGGTGATTGATGACAAACTAGTTGAAGTTTTCAACGGGGAATATAATATGTGAGATTGTAAAGGAATTGTCTTCATTAGTTGCAAGGGCTCCCCCTGAAGGTGTGCATACAAGTAATTTGCTTTTGGAATGCAAATGCACATGGCAGGTTGTACTCATGGAGATCCTCTTCAACTTATGATGACAATTCATTATGCATGAGAAGGTATGTGAAGATAATGACATGCATAATGGAAAATGGACGTCTGCAAAATGATCTAAGTGCGTAATTTATCGCCGCACATGCGGAATTTATCGTCGCATCACGAAGTAGCAAATAAGTAGCAGACGACCATCGAGTTTAAGTGTTACAACTCAAAGAACCAAATGTATCAAAACGAGAGTTGTAAACACGAAGCAAAATATAAAGCAACCGCCCATATGGACCCACTTGAAGACTATCAAACTCTTATGCTTCTCCCCCTTTTGTCAGTAAGGACCAAAAAGGTTTGAAGACATAGAGCATCTACTCGTTCCCATGAAGAGTAGGTGAAGCAGCAGGGTCGTCGGTGGTGTTCGGCGGTGCAAAAGAACTTGGAGCAGTGTCGAAGCGTGCTGAAGGAGGTGGCGGTGAAGTAGCATCGTCTTCGTCCTCGATCACTTTGGCATTCACAGTTGCAGCAGAGGAAGAGAACTCAGAGTCTTCAAGAGATGGAGTTCATCGCAGCACTGCCCTTCGAGGAGGTGTGGAGTCAAACTTGAAGCGTTCAGAGAAGCCATCCTCTTGAAGATCATCTTCAGAGCACATAAGCGTCAGCCCTTTCCATGTGCGTCGAGAGGTTTCATGTGCAACAAAGGCATTCTTGGTGGCAAGATTGCGAATATGGTTGACATCCACCAAGAGGCTTTGCATTTGGCGCTTTAGCCAGTCATGATGCTTATCCTGTTTTTGATGAAGAGCCACTAGAAGCTCTCGGTCATTGAGAACACGAGTGCGCTTCTTGGGTCGTTGGGCAATGGTGCTATCGGTGGCTTCAGTAAGGGCAGGATGTGGTGCACGTGTAGTTCCAGCCAAAGCATACACACGAGTGACTGCTTCAACTCCTTCAATGTTCTGAGAAAAACTTTGATGCTCCACATTCTGAAGACTTAGAGGTTCCTTGGCAGGCTCAGGATAAATGGCTTCAACAGACATATCCACATCAGGCAGAAAGATCCGATGATTGCGAGCAGATGGCTGATATGAGATAGCGGAGTGGAGTTCAATCAGCCGCATTATCCATGGAGCGTAGAACTTCAATCCAAAAAGAACAGAGCCTGATGCAGCAAGTTGGCGGATGAAGAAGTCCTGTGCATTGAAGCATTCGCCATGAAGAATATAGAAGACCAAAGTCTTCATTGCACCTTCCAGCTTGGCATGTGGAGAATGTCCTTTGATGGGCCAGAGAGTTCGCCTTATGATGTGATAAATAGTCCTTGGCAGATACTCAAGGTCTTCAACGAAGAACTCCTTGGGATATGCAGCATCTTGGGGCAATGGCTTCATCATACTAAGCATCTGACTCATGTTAGGTTCAGGCTTCTGAAAGATGCTCTCCACAGCTTCACCATGAAGCTGACAGCCATGTTCGTAGAGATCGCCAGGAGTGGGTAGACCAGTGAGCTCAATGAGATCAAAGGCTTTGGCTTCGTGATGAACGTTTCCTGTCATCCACTCCAGGACCCAAGTCTTCGGATCTCTGTTGTACCCGCGGATGTGAAGTGTGGCATAGAATTGGAGCAGCAACACTTCATTCCAATGCTCTTGTTTAGTGATGAACGGCAGCAATCCAACCTCTTTGAAGCAATCCAGAGCTTCTTCCAGACAGGGCAGACCATCTATTGCTTCAATGTCAGGACACTTATGTGGGAAGATGCGACCTTGATTGTATAGAATGCAGGAGTAATAGCTTCGCTGCGGATAGCTCCAGAACCGATCAGATGATATTCTTTCCCTTGAGTAGGGGTTCCTGGAGCTATTGAAGAAAGTGTTGTGTGCTTTGAAGCCATTGACATTGAAGGATCCAGGTGCTGATGCAGGACCTGGAAACCTGGGCAATCTTGAGATTGGCTTCTATACCCGAGGCCTGTGCTCAACATGATAGTTGAACTGAGGACCAGCAGCAGGTGCAGGAACAGAAGCAGTAGGATCAGTGGCTTCGCTGACTTCTGGTGCTTAGGTTGGTGAAGGCTCCACATTGGCTTCAGTCATGACAGCGTTAGTGGCGTCGGTGGCAGCCTCAAGATTCTCAACCTCCACTTGACGAGCTGGAGGGTCGGTCACAGTCACATTCTCCTCGAGAACAGCTTCTTGGTGAGACGGGGGTGTAGCAGCGCTTGGGGTTTCTTCTTCATCTGTTGATGCGGCCGGAATGTCTTTAGCAGCTTTAGCTTCAGACTCAGAGACTGGAGGCCTTGGTCCTTTACAAAGCCTGCATAATGCTGGCGACGCCTGTGGAGTTGGAGTTGGCTGGGCCTCAAAGTCATCTTCCTCTTGTGCTTGTGGGTGATCAGCCCATGATGCATCCTGAGCAGTTGGCGTCAAAGGACGACCAATGCTGATGAGTTCGCTGTGTGTTAGCACAGGCGATGATACCTGTTGGTGCTCGATCTAAGGAAGAACTACATCATCTTCAACATGGTTATGGTGACCAATGTCTTCAGCAACGATGGGATCAGCTGCCGGAAAGTCTTCAGCTTCATGAGCCTCTGTGAAAGCAGGCTCATGGACAGTCAGTTGACGCTCCTGAGGTTCAGCGTCAGGGCGAACCATGGAGATGGGTTCAACAATCAAGGGCTCTGTGGGAGCAGCCCGTTCCTTCTTGGTCTTCCGCTTCTTCTTGGAGGGAGCAGTAGCAGAGGCTTCAGGATGTTTCCTTTTTCTGGCTTCAGCCTCAGCAGCCCTTGTCTTCTTCAGTTCTGAAGCGGTTGACCTAACCTTTGGCTTCGAGCCAGTCATGCTAGTTGGGAAGATAATGGGATCTGCTTCCTGCCTTGGTGCGTCGGGTTCAGCCATAGCGGGCTTCTTCTTCTTTGCAGCCATCCTGGGGTCGATGCCAGGATGCCAAAGGGCCTTGCGCTTCTCAGCCTCATTGTAGGCTTGCACACATTTGTCAGCCAGGCTCTTCATGCGCTCACGAGAACCCTGAGCTTCTGCACGTTTCTTGAGAAAGGCTTCTTTCAGCTCGTGCAGCACAATCTTGAAGTTTTTCACCTCTTGCACGCTGAGCTTGGCCATATGCTTCTTGAACTGAGCTTTTTCATAGTCAATCTTTTGCTTCAGTTCAACAATGCGTTGGGCGATAGCTAATTCTGAAGCAATGGCGCCATGGAAGGCGACACTGAGGCCAATGGGAAGTTGCATGTCTTCAAAGCTGAGGTTGGGCGTGTCAAACCACTCATCAATGAAATTGTGGATGATAGCCACATCAAAGAGAGGCAGATCATTGAAGATTTCTGCTTCTTCTTTACTCTTGATCAGTTGCTCAAGAGCGTCATCTGCAAGATCTTCATCACTGGATAGATCGATGGCATCGTTTCGCAGAATGGCAGCAGCAGTCAGTTCTTGGCCGGTGTGTGGCAGAGGCATCTTGACCTTCTGGGGCTTGGAGATGCGTGACAAATCTTCAGACTGCACACTATCTTCAGGAGGTGCAATGGCTAGTGGCTTCGCCCGTGAGATTTTTGGTGCAGAGGCAGGCTTTGAAGCTTTTGGCTGCTTCAGTTTCTTTGGCTTTGGCGCTGCAGGCGCTTCATCTGATTCAGCATCATCTGCAGGCTCATTCACGGCTGTCCCTTGAACCACGATATGAGTGATGAGACCTTCCAAGTTGTAGAAGGGCCCAAGAAGATTGGGTTCAGCTTCGCGAGTTCCATCGGCACGGGGAGCAGAGGGACCAGGGTTGAAGTCTAATCCCAAAGACTTCTTGTTCTGCTTCGCTGAGTTCTTGGCAAACTGGAAGTTGCACTTGAACAGATTGTCGTCACGGCACCATAGTAGTGATGATGGGTGTGCATCTGCAGGCTGTGGCCCACGGACCATGCAAGGATAGAAGCCTTGTTCAATGGCTTCTTCTCTGGACCTGGGTTGAAGATTCTTGTATAGGATGTCTCCCCACGGTCGCTTGATGGCATTTTTCTCAGCATATTCTTGGGTCACAAACCGGTATTTGAACCATTGTTCTGCCCAATATCTTCGAATCCACTGGATTCGGGTCTTGCGCTGATTATAATCCTCTTCAGGATCTATCTTGTAAAATTCTGAGAGGTCATCAGGCAGATCTCTTGATGTTCCCCCACGACGCTGTCCGCCTCCCTTCCTTGCAGATTTCTCTGAAGCCATGAATTTTAAACTGAAAGGCTTCAATACGTTCAAAGGCTTCAAAGGTTTTCACTTGCTGGACAAACAGGAACTGGCTTCGGGAGAATTTATATGATGATGTAAGAATTCTGCAAATGAATGCAGACTATGAGAACCAAGGGATTCTCCCACGGACATGTACCTGTGACACAATTAAGGTGCGAGGGAAGGGGAAGAGGTCATATGCATTCTCAGAAGATTTTGAAGATAAATCATTTTAGAAGACATTGACCTCATCGTGCGAAGACATTCACTCATAGATAAGGAGTTGGTTCCAGATTTGTACGAATCCAGAGATCAGTACAAGTGAGGAATCTAACTACTTTGTGAAGCATAAGTGAATATACTAGGCATGTTATGAGATGAAGTATGAAAGAGATCCAACTTGTGTGAATAGAAACTGCTTGTGGTAGAAAGTGACGAAGCTATAGGATCAAAGGGGCCGTAAAAAGGAAGTTTTATTTACCACGAAGAACTGCTAGACGGAGTGGAAGAGGAGGCCGAGCAGTTCGATCGTCCGTGCCCTAACTTGGCGACGGAGGACACCTACGGCGACGACGGAGAAGACGATGTCCGCGGTCGGCGTGAAGACGGCATCGGAGAGGTTGTGGCAGCGAAGCGCTTCGTCGCCGGCGTCGTCGAGAGCTAGCGGTGGCGCTAGGGTTCGTGCGAGAGTGGAAGAAGAGATAATGACTGTGGTGAGGCGTATATTTATAGGGACAGTGGCGGCTCAGTGTTATTACACAGGTGCCCCTGGCGATTCACATCTGAGGAACACGTGGCCATCATGCAGCATATCGGGGGTTGTTCCACGTCCCACGCACGCCTGGATTGTCGGGTGGTCGTTCCCACTTCTCCGGATTTCAGGTGAAGGAATGAGCATTGAAAACGGACTTAATGTTTGTCTCTGTATCTTCTGCTGACAAGGACGCAGAGAAGACATTTGACAGTTTCAAAAGAATGCATATGATTTGGAGAGATAGAGTTTGAGATAGAAAGCATAGAGAGGTTAGGGTCCGATCACATTCACTTAGTTCAAAAGATTCAACAAGAAGACATAGCTATAAGTGAATGTTGTAGAGGACAGAACACTAGTATATATATATATATATATTCAACATAGTGAAGATAATCATGAAGACATGTTGAGATTGAAGCCAAACCAAATGTGAAGACATAGCAAATGTAACGCCATGAGTGAAACACTTCGAACAGAACCTTTGGTGGTGGCGTTAGCCACCGTATAGGAAGTATTAGACCCAGACACAGCGCACAATTATCGTGGCGCTCCGAAGTCAAATTCCACATTAATGTACTCACACTTAGAATGTATGTCTTCATTGATTGAAGATATACTTTACTTCGTGTGTTGCACATCTAAGTCATCAATATGCATAAGTGTTAGGATGTGTGCCTGATCACAGGACATTTGAGGATTCCAAGATATTTAGCTCACACCGTAACTTGCAAAATCTCTTCTCATCCAAGGGCTTGGTGAAGATATCTGCCAATTTCTCTTCAGTGTTGACGTGTATGATATCAATATCTTCCTTCACAACATGATCTCTGAGAAAGTGATGACGAATTTCAATGTGCTTTGTCTTCGAGTGCTGAACTGGGTTGTTGGCAATCTTGATGGTGCTTTCGCTGTCGCAGTAGAGTGGCACTTGCTTCAGATGAATGCCATAGTCCTTGAGTGTTTGCTTCATCCACAGAAGCTGAGCGCAGCAAGATCCAGCAGCAATGTATTCAGATTCAGCAGTGGAGAGAGATACACAGTTCTGCTTCTTTGAAGACCAACATACAAGTGATCGTCCCAGAAAATGACATGTGCGTGATGTAGACTTGCGATCCACCTTGTCACCAGCATAATTCGCATCCGAGAATCCAACCAGATCAAACTCTGAGCCCTTTGGATACCATAATCCTAGAGTTGGGGTGTGAGCCAAATATCGAAGAATTCGCTTCACAGCTAAGTGATGCGACTCCTTTGGTGTCACTTGGAATCGAGCACACATGCAAACACTAAGCATAATATCTGGCCTAGATGCACATAGATAAAGTAAAGAACCAATCATGGAGCGGTATACCTTTTGATCGAACTCTTTACCATTGTCGTCGGGACCCACATGATGTTTGGCTGGCATTGGCGTCGTGAAGCCTTTGCAGTCTTGCATACCGAACTTCTTCAGGCAATCTTTGAGATACTTCTCTTGAGATATGAAGATGCCGTTGCGTTGCTGTTGTATTTGAAGACCGAGGAAGAACTTCAGCTCTCCCATCATGGACATCTGATATTTCTCTTGCATCATATATCCAAACTCTTCACTGTACTTCTGATTGGTGCAGCCAAAGATAATGTCATCCACATATATTTGGCACACAAACGGTTTGCCATCATATGTCTTCGTGAAGAGAGTGGGGTCGAGGGAACCAGGTATGAAGCCTTTGCTCTTCAGGAAGTATTTGAGTGTGTCATACCAAGCCCGAGGGGCTTGTTTGAGGCCATACAGTGCCTTGTTGAGCTTGTATACCATGTCAGGATGTTTTGGATCTTCAAAGCCAGGCGGTTGTGCAACATACACTTCTTCTTCAATCTTGCCATTGAGAAAAGCGCTCTTCACATCCATTTGATATAGAAGTATGTTATGATGATTTGCATAGGCCAGCAGTATGCGTATGGCTTCAAGTTGAGCCATGGGAGCAAATGTTTCATCGAAGTCAATCCCTTCCACTTGAGTATATTCTTGAGCAACGAGACGAGCTTTGTTTCTGACAACTTGACCATGCCCATCTTGCTTGTTGCGGTATATCCATTTGGTGCCTATTATATTGTGCTTCCGAGGGTCAGGATGCTTAACCAGTTCCCATACATTATTCAGCTCAAACTGTTGAAGCTCTTCTTGCATAGCTTGAATCCATTCAGGTTCCATGAAGGCTTCTTCAACTTTCTTGGGTTCTGTTATTGAGACGAATGCGAAGTGCCCACAGAAATTTGCTAGCTGAGTTGCCCTTGAACGAGTGAGCGGACCGGGTGCATTGATGCTATCAATTATTCTCTCAATCTGCACTTCATTGGCAACCCGAGGATGTACAGGGCGAAGATTTTGCTCTTGCTGATCATTGTCATTGTTAGAAGGATTGTCTTCAGGCTGAGCATTGTCTTCAGGTTGATCAGGTGCGGATATGATAAGTTCCTCTTCAGGTTGAGCTTCAGAGGGTATGATTTCTCCAGTTCCCATTAGTTTGATTGATTCACTGGATGGAACTTCATCTAGCACATCTGGCAGGTGCTCTCTTTGTCAACCATTAGTCTCATCGAACCGCACATCCACTGTTTCAACCACTTTGTAATGAAAGAGATTGAAGACTCTGTAGGAGTGCGAATCCTTTCCATATCCAAGCATAAAACCCTCATGTGCTTTTGGTGCAAATTTTGAATTGTGATGTGGATCCTTGATCCAGCACCTGGCTCCAAATACTCTGAAGTAACTGGCATTTGGCTTCTTGCTAGTAAGGAGATCATAAGATGTCTTGTTCAGAAGCTTGTGAAGATAAACACGATCGATTGTATGACATGCAGTATCAATGGCTTCAGGCCATAATTTTCTTGGATTCTTGTATTCATCAAGCATCGTTCGGGCCATCTCAATGAGTGTTCTGTTCTTGCGTTCGACGACGCCATTCTGCAGTGGCGTGTACGGAGCTGAGAATTCATGTGTGATGCCCAAAGTATCAATATATGTATCAAGGCCAGTGTTCTTGAATTCAGTGCCATTGTCACTTCTGATGTGCTTTATCTTGGCGCCATAGTTATTCATTGCTCGATTGGCAAAGCGTCTGAAGACATCCTGCACTTCAGTCTTGTAGAGGATTATGTGCACCCAAGTATATCTAGAATAATCATCAACACTAACAAAGCCATAGAGACAAGCAGTAGTAGTAAGAGTTGAGTAATGAGTGGGACCGAAAAGATCCATGTGGAGCAGTTCGAAGGGTCGAGTAGTTGTCATGATTGTTTTCAAGGGATGTTTGGCCCTCGTCATCTTTCCTGTTCACAGGCACCGCATAAGTGATCTTTCTTGAACTTGACGCCCTCGATGCCTATGACATGCTTCTTCTTTGCAAGGGTGTGGAGGTTCCTCATGCCAGCATGCCCTAGCCTCCGATGCCAGAGCCAGCATTCTGAAGCTTTTGCTAGAAGACATATGGCAAGCTGTGGTCCTGCTGAGAAATCTACCATGTACAAATCATCTTTTTGATACCCTTCAAACACTAGAGACTTGTCAGATTCCATTAGAACAAGGCAACGATATTTTCCAAACATTACGATCATGTTCAAATCGCAAAGCAGTGAGACAGACATTAAGTTAAAGCCAAGGGATTCAACAAGCATGACTTTATCCATGTGTTGATCCTTTGAGATTGCAACTCTACCTAGACCCAATACCTTACTTTTACCAGTGTCAGCAAATGTGATGTGACTCTTGTCAGATGGACGTAAGGTTGAGTCCATAAGAAGGCTTCTTTTGCCAGTCATGTGATTGGTACACCCACTATCAATAATCCATTCTGAAGACGCTGGTGTCGTACCCTACAGTGCAGTTAGGGGGATAGGCTTCACGAAGAGAATGGTGAAGCAAAAACATTTGACGGACCAGTGGGTTATGAAAGCTTAGATCCAGATTAGGACTGATAGGGAGAGTAGCAAGCGATTCAGGAACGAAGTACATAGTAAGACCATTCGGGCATTTGATCTTGCGCCCTACAAGATGTTTAAGGTCCCCAGCAATAGCGTTAGACGATTTTGGTTTTATGCTGGAGACCTTTCCCTGCAAAAGAGAGTTAAGCTTTCTTAGCCACCCACATCTTCAAGGGTGGCTTAGAAGCAATAAGTCTAAGTGCAGCGTCTGAGAACTTTGGCTTGGGAGCCCTAGCAAAAAGTCTTTCAGGTGGACAATAGTACTCATAAGAATAAGCAGAATAGTTCTTGGTCTTATGAACATGGCGGTTCGATGAACCGCGCTCATATTCATAGGCCTGAGTGTGGTTTCCCTGCAAAACATTTGCGTTAGTGCGACTCAGGTAAGTCTTCTGTCTGTATGAAGCCTTTGGACCGTATGAAGCATGTGGCCTGGGGTTTGTCTTCTTCACCTGTGGTGTCATGATGACATTCACAGGAAGATTTTCCAAACACTTTTTCGGCACCCAGACCTTCTTCATAGGCGGCCCATTCCTGCAGTTAGTACCAATATACCTGGCAAACACTTCACCATTCTGATTCTTAAACAGTTTATAGTTTGCATCAAAGGATTCATCAATGACAATGAGGTTAGCACAAGTGAAGCCAGACAGAGTGGATGGATCTGCTGAAGATTCCTTCGCAGGAACCCATGTGGTTTTGGGGTACTGCTCAGGTTTCCAGTAAGAGCCATCAGCATTCATTTTCCTTACGAACCCAACACCCTCTTTCCTCGTGTTTCGGTTCAGGATCTGCCTTTTGAGGACATCACATAGTGTCTGATGCCCTTTAAGACTTTTGTATATCCATGTTTCAAGCAATGTCTTCAACCTAGCATTCTCATCAGCAATAGCAGTGGTATCCTCAGCAGAGGGGTTAGTTCCCACATCAATAGTTGAAGGTATTGCAACAGTAGCAGCAGTAGAACACTCAGCAACAGAAGTAGCATTATCACGCTCAATGCATTTAAGACATGGTGGTTCAAATCCTTCCTGAGTGGAACTGATCTGTTCGGCGCAAAGTGACTCGTTTTCCTTTTGAAGATCTTCATGAGCCGCTCTCAATTTCTCAAGATCTTTCTTCCTTTGAAGATAATCATAGGAAAGCTTTTCATGAGTTGTTGAGAGTGTTTCATGACGACTTTCAAGTTCCTCATACTTAACGTGAAGATTTTTTATGTCTTCAATTAAGGACTCAGATCGAGTCATTTCAGCGCCTAACAGATCATCGCTTTTGTCTAACAGTTTTTGAATATGTTCCATAGCTTTCTGTTGTTCAGTTGCAATTTTAGCAAGTGTTTTGTAGCAGGGTCTTGAACCACAATCAGAGTCATCTTCACTAGATGTTTGATAGTGAGTAGTGCGTGTGTTTACCTTCGCACCGCGTTCCATGAAGCAGTAGGTAGGAGCGGAGTAGTCCTTGTCATTTGCATCGGTGTCGGTGATGAAGCCATTGTCTTCAATGTTGAAGATGGACTTGGCAACGTATGCTGTAGCCAGACTTGCAACGCTAGAATCGGACTCCTCCTCAGACTCCACCTCCGCCTCCTCAGAAGCGGACTCGTCTTCTGAATCCATTTCCTTGCCAAAAAACGCACGTGCCTTGCCAGATGAGCTCTTCTTGTGTGATGAAGACTTTGAGGAAGACTTGGAAGAAGACTTTGAGTATTTCTTCTTCTTCTTATCGTCAGAGTCATATTCCTTGCTCTTCTTCTTCTTTTTGTTCTCATTGTCCCACTGCGGACACTCAGAGATGAAGTGGCTAGGTTTCTTGCACTTGTGACATGTTTTCTTCTTGTAGTCATGAGCAGAAGCTTCATCATTCCTTGAGCTTGATCGTGAAGACTTTCTAAAACCTTTCTTCTTGGTGAATTTTTGGAAATTCTTCACAAGCATAGCAAGTTCTTTTCCAATGTCTTCAGGATCATCAGAACTGCTGTCAGATTCTTCTTCAGATGAGGAGACAGCTTTTGCCTTCAAGGCACGAGTTCGCCCATAGTTTGGACCGTAGATATCTCTTTTCTCAGAAAGCTGAAACTCATGTGTGTTGAGCCTCTCAAGTATGTCAGACGGATCGAGTGTCTTGAAATCAGGACGTTCTTGAATCATCAGGGCTAGGGTGTCAAACGAACTATCAAGTGATCTCAGTAGTGTCTTGACGACTTCATGCTTGGTGATCTCAGTAGCGCCGAGGGCTTGAAGCTCATTTGTGATGTCAGTGAGTCGATCAAACGTGAGCTGGACATTCTCATTGTCATTTCGCTTGAAACGGTTGAAGAGGTTGCGAAGGACACTGATTCTCTGATCTCTCTGAGTTGAGACGCCTTCGTTGACCTTGGAGAGCCTGTCCTAGACTAGCTTAGATGTTTCCAAAGCACTCACGCGGCCATACTGTCCTTTGGTCAGATGACCACAGATGATATTCTTGGCAGTAGAGTCCAGTTGAACGAACTTCTTGACGTCAGCAGTAGTGACACCTTCTCCAGCCTTGGGAACACCGTTCTTGACGACATACCATAGGTCGACGTCAATGGCTTCAAGATGCATGCGCATCTTATTCTTCCAGTAGGGATATTCAGTTCCATCAAAGACGGGGCACGCAACGGAGACTTTAATTATCCCTGCAGTTAACATAGCTAAAACTCTAGGTGGTTAAACCGAATCACACAGAACAAGAGAGTACCTTGCTCTGATACCAATTGAAAGTGCGTTATATCGACTAGAGGGGGGTGAATAGGCGATTTTTATGAAAGTCTTCAAAACGTGGAAGTTTCGAAGACAAACGATAGAAATAAACCTATTACCATGCAGCGGAAGGTAGACTACACTAGGCAAACCATAGTCAAGTATTCAATAAAGTGAAAGCACAATGACTAATAGCAGCTAGGTAGTAAGGATCAGGTAGGAAGATATTATGAAGCCAAACAGAACACACAGTCACTCAATGAAGACAAAAGATAGTGCAATCATACAATGACTTCACAAGGACCAGCAGTAAGTAAAGGGAAGGGAAGGATGAAACCAGTGACTCGTTGAAGACAATGATTTGTTGGACCAGTTCCAGTTGCTGTGACAATTGTACGTCTGGTTAGGGCGGCTAGGTATTTAAACCTGAGGACACACAGTCCCGGACACCCGGTCCTGAACACGCAGCTCAGGACACCCAGTCCTCACCGTATTCCCCTTGAGCTAAGGTCACACAGACCTCGCCCAATCACTCTGGTAAGTCTTCAAGGTAGACTCCCAAACCTTCACAGACTTCATTCACCGGCGATCCACAATGTCTCTTGGATGCTCAGAACGCGATGCCTAACCGGCTGGAGGATTCACAGTCCTCAAGTGTAATAAGTCTTCAGATCACACAGACAAGAAGACTTAAGTGATGCCTAACACTCTTTGGCTCTGGGTGGTTAGGGCTTTATCCTTGCAAGGAATTCTCTCTCAAGGGCTTCGAGGTGGGTTGCTCTCAAACGACAAAAGCCGTACTCTAACTCTGAGCAACCAACGGTTTATGGTTGTAGGGGGTGGGCTATTTATAGCCACTAGGCAACCCGACCTGATTTGTCCGAAATGACCCTGGGTCACTAAGGAACTGACACGTGTTCCAACGGTCAGATTTCAAACACACACGAAAACTTTACTTGGGCTACAAGAAAAGCTGACTTGTCCGACTCTAGACAAGATTCGCTCTCATAGTCTTCACTCGAAGACATAGGTTTTGGTTAAGCATCACTTCAGTCATTCTGACTGGTTTTCTTGGACCCCACTTAACAGTACGGTGGTTCCTATGACTCAACAAAGAAGAAGAAGAACTACGAAAGATCTAAGTCTTCGAGCTCCATAGGCTTCATGCGATGTCTTCTCTTGTCATAGTCTTCAATGTGAATATCTTCATATACCACCTTTGACATCAATGTCTTCATACATTTTTAGGGGTCATCTCTGGTAGGAAAACCGAATCAATGAGGGACTTCTACCTATGTTATCCTGCAATTCTCACAAACACATTAGTCCCTCAACTAGGTTTGTCGTCAATACTCCAAAACCAACTAGGGGTGGCACTAGATGCACTTACAACTATTCCTCATCTTGCCCTTGGAAGGGACATGGTCCTACCTTTTGCTTATCGCACTATCTGTATCATTCTGCTTTAACGCACCTTTTTGAATAAACAATGCATAGCATTAAGACTATTATTGCATTCTTATATATATATATATATATATGTGTGTGTGTGTGTGTGTGTGTGTGTTCATTAATGACGCCTTGCAACCGTACACTTTGGTACGGCCAATACACCAGGGGCTTAAGTACCCCACAATATGGTGTGAGAAGTCCGAACACTTTCACAAGTGCGGCACCCCGAACTTATAGCATTATATGCATCAGCTCCGAATCATGTCTTTGGTCAAATGTTGGGTTTGCCCGGCTCCTATGTTTTGGTACCTTACGTTCCGCTCTATCGGCTAAGGTAGCACTAGGAGAACTACTGCGATTGTGCCTTGGTTCTGCTAGGCTAAGCACCTCAGTAGAGAAAGCTAAAACTGACTGTCATGATAAGGCGAGAGACTGGTCGCTGTTCGGCGAGGTTTCGAGTCCCTAAAAACTTATGCCGCTTAGAGCGAGGAGCCGGTCCTGTCTGGCTTAAAGGCGTGTATCGCGCCCCGAATTTGGCCTTCCCAATACCAGGGGCTTCGCCAAAATTTAAAATTATAGAATTCTATGGCTAAGTGAGAGTGATAAAGCATTATTAGTCCGGTTGCCTTGTTTGTTGTGCTGAGCACCTCCCTCGAAGGACCCAAAAATGGGAACAAGAGTGCTCAGGTTTATCCTGAACACCCCAGCACTCGCGGCATGGGGGCAGAAGCCGAGGACTAGCCATCTCTCAGATTGGATAAACAGCCAAACAGAAGGTAATATTTTAAATTCAAATAAGCGTTGCATAGCGCATATGAAACAAGTTTTCATCATACAGGATCACACGAGCAAGTTTACTCAAATATTACATCCTTTGTACATTCGTCCGCTACAAGACGGGCACCCTTCAGGACACCCTCATAATAAATTTCGGGGGTGCGATGCTCCTTGCCCTGTGGCGGTCCTTCCTTGATCAGCTTCACGGCGTCTAGCTTGGCCCATTGCACCTTCACACGGGCGAAAGCCCGGCGTGCACCTTCGATGCAGACGGACCGCTTGACGACTTCCAGACGAGGGCAGGCATCCACAAGCTGCCTCACCAGGCCAAAGTAGATGTTTGGAAGGGCGTCGCCAGGCCACAGCCGTACTATAAGGCCCTTCATGGCCTGTTCGGCCGCCTTGTGTAGCTCGATCAGTTGCTTTAGCTGGTCGCTCCGAGGCATCGGGTGTTCGGACCCAGTAAACTGAGACCAGAACAGCTTCTCCATTGAGCTTCCCTCCTCGGCCTGATAAAACTGTGCGGCATCCGACACGCTGCGGGGCAAATCTGCGAATGCTCCTGGAGAGCTCCGGATTCAGGTAAGTAATAGGTAATTTACTTTCACATGCTTGCTTTGCATATAGAATGCCTTACCCGCCGCTATTTTCTTCATCGCGTCAATCTCCTGGAGGGCCTTTTGGGCTTCGGCCTTGGCACTCTTTGCGCTCTCGAGGGCCGCGGAAAGTAGACTCTCGCGTCTTCAAGTCAAGCTCCAATGCCTCGTGCTTCGTCACGAGAGCCTGGAGCTCTTGCTGCACCTCGCCCACCCGAGCCTCTTGCCTTTCCCGCTTGGTGCGCTCCTTGGCCGCTTTATCTCCGGCCTCGGACAGCGCTTGCTTTAGGGTCGCCACTTCGGTTGTGGCCCTTGGCAAATTCATGATGATCCTGTCATTTTGCAATCGCATTCTTTTTATACATATCCATAGACTAGGTACTACTTACCTTTGTTCTCCTCGAGCTGCCTCTTGGCAAGGCCGAGCTCGCCCTTGGACCCTTTAAGGTCCTGCTTCAGTGCGGCGACCTCCGCAGTGAGTGCGGCAGATGCCAGCAGCGAAGCCTGCATACGCATATTGACATACTTATAATAGACTCCTAAGATATTGTTTGATCCTCTGTTCGGCTTTTCTTTGTGAACACCGAACAGAGCATCAGGGGCTACTGTCTATGCGGTAATATTTTTCCTATATTTCAAACACTTACCTCAAAGCCTGTTAGAAGGCTGGCACAGGCTTCAGTCAATCCGCTCTTGGCGGACTAAACCTTCTGGACCACCGCAATCATAATAGTACGGTGCTCCTCGTCGATGGAAGCGCTGCGAGGCGCTCCCGGCAGATTGTCCGGCGCCTCTGGATGGACAGAGGTCACTGGCACATGTGTTTTGCCCCTCTTGGAAGGAGGCCGCCTGCCCGAGTCCGGAACCACTGGAGGTTCCGGCGCGGTATTCGGCTAAGGGCCAAACTCGGAGCCCTCAGGGGCCTTACTCCCTCTGCTCCTGGAGTCCGGAAGGTCGCCTTGAGGCGCCTCCGGGACTGTCTCCCCTTGACCCGGTGCCTCTTGAGACAATACCTCGGCGTCGTGCGTAGGGCAAGGGGAGGTGGCGGTCGAAAGTGGATCGCTATCCATATCCGATGAGCCCAGGGAGCCGTCCAACGATACATCAATACGGGCTCGTGGCGGCCTGCATAATCATATTCGGTGTTAGGAAAGCAGTGCGACAAAGGAATGCTATGAGTTACTCTGGTATCCGAATACTTATGACTTCGCCAGGGGCTTGGCCCTGAGCAGCCAGTCGTCTTCGCCTTCGGCAGAAGTGGTGGAACTGTACGAAGGAGAGCCCTTCCCTTCTTGGATCCCTCGGCCTCCCTAGTTGGGGCGGCCTTCCTTTTCTTGTCTCCCCCATCTGAAGGGGGAGCATCTTCTTCTTCCTCCTCGTCTTCGGGGGAGGAGTGTGTCGCGGAGTTATCGGACAATGAGTCCGATGACGCCTGGCATCGGGAACTCTTTCGGGTTACCTTGGCCTTCTTGGTCTTCTCCGGCACCTTGTAAGGAGCCGGAGTCAACATCTTCATCAGGAGAGCATCTGCTGGGCCCTCGGGCAAAGGAACCGGACAGCCGATCGGTCCGGCCGTCTCCTGACAGTCCTGTCAAAGGTACGGGAGCTTAGATCCCGCATAGAGTCAAACTATGAAAAACAAGTATCCTGTGAGAGGTAAAACAGCTTACCGCGCTGGCTTGGCGCTTCGCGCAGAATCCGCGATCCTCGGTAGTGGGACGGGGAACCTCGGCACCCTTGAATAGCACCTTCCAGGCATCCTCGTGAGTTGTATCGAAGAGCCTGTTTAGAGTTCGATGCTGGGCCGGGTCAAACTCCCACAAGTTGAAAGCCCGTTGTTGGCACGAAAGGATCCGGCAGATGAGCATGACCTGGACTATGTTGACGAGTTTGAGCTTCTTGTTCACCATGTTTTGAATACATGTTTGGAGTCCGGTCAGCTCTCTCGAACTACCCCAGGATAGGCCCTTCTCTTGCCAGAAGGTGAGCCGCGTGGGGATGCCAGATCGGAAATCAGGGGCCGCTGCCCATTTAGGGTCACGCGGCTCGGTGATGTAGAACCACCCCGATTGCCACCCCTTTACGGTCTCCACGAAGGAGCCCTCGAGCCATGTGACATTGGGCATCTTGCCCACCATGGCGCCTCCGCACTCCGCCTGGCGGCCGCTCACTACCTTCGGCTTGACATTGAAGGTCTTCAACCATAAGCAGAAGTGGGGCTTGATGCGGAGGAAGGACTCGCACACGACGATAAACGCCGAGATGTTAAGGATGAAGTTCGGGGCCAGATCGTGGAAATCCAGGCCGTAGTAGAACATGAGCCCCCGGACGAATGGGTGGAGAGGGAATCCCAGTCATCGGAGGAAATGGGTAAGGAACACTACCCTCTCATGGGGCCTGGGGTGGGGATGAGCTACCCCTCATCTGGGAGCCGGTGTGCGATGTCGTCGGGCAGGTATCCGGCTCTCCTCAGCTTCTTGATGTGTCCCTCCGTGACGGAGGAGACCATCCACCTGCCTCCCGCTGCGGACAAGGTTGGAGAAGGTTGAGGTGGGAAATGCGGACTTGGGCGCTGGAGCTCGAGTGTACGAAAATGGATGAGCAAAGGAGGAAGAAGGCGTGGATGGGAAGGTGAATCCTTATCCCTTTATATGGGCGGACGAAACTATGCGTCCCCACTAGCTTGGTAAAACTCGCTTATCCCCCAAGCGCCGTAATCGATAGCGCGGTTGGGTTACCCATGCCCGTATTGATGAGAATCCCGTGATAAGGGTACACGATCTCTGCTTTGACAAGACGTGTCAAAAAACTGCCTCGCGTTATGTGCGGGGCTAGTTAAAAGAAACGATTCGAATAATCACCGGGCCATGACATAATGTCATGTTGCCAAAACAAGTCGGCAAATTAGATTTGTGCAAATATTATTCTCTCTACGGTGGTATGTGGAACTTATTTTGCAGGGTCGGACACTATCCTTGTATTCAAATTCTTCCGTGATGTATTCGGAGGAAGAACCCGCATCGTAATGCCGAAGACAACACTGTGCGCCGGACTCATCGTCATTGAAGCCTGGTTCAGGGGCTACTGAGGGAGTCCTGGATTAGGGGGTCTTCGGACAGCCGGACTATATACTTTGGCCGGACTGTTGGACTATGAAGATACAAGATTGAAGACTTCGTCTCGTGTCCGGATGGGACTCTACTTGGCGTGGAAGGCAAGCTAGGCAATACGGATATGTGTATCTCCTCCTTTGTAACCGACCTTGTGTAACCCTAACCCTCTCTGGTGTCTATATAAACCGGAGGGTTTTAGTCCATAGGACACAATAACATACAATCATACCATAGGCTAGCTTCTAGGGTTTAGCCTCTCTGATCTCGTGGTAGATCTACTCTTGTACTACCCATATCATCAGTATTAATCAAGCAGGACGTAGGGTTTTACCTCCATCAAGAGGGCCCGAACCTGGGTAAAACATCGTGTTCCCTGCCTCCTGTTACCATCCGCCTTAGATGCACAGTTCGGGACCCCCTACCCGAGATCTGCCGGTTTTGACACCGACAATGGGCTTCCTCAAAGTGCCCTAGGTCTTCGTGAGCAAGCAAGTTGGATGCACACCCACTTAGTTTCTTTTTTAGCTTTCATACACTTATAGCTCTAGTGCATCTGTTGCATGGCAATCCCTACTCACTCACATTAATATCTATTGATGGGAATCTCCATAGCCCGTTGATACACCTAGTTGATGTGCGACTATCTTCTCCTTTTTGTCTTCTCCACAACCACCATTCTATTCCACCTATAGTGCTATGTCCATGGCTCACGCTCATGTATTACGTGAAGATTGAAAAAGTTTGAGAACATCAAAAGTATGAAACAATTGCTTGGCTCGTCATCGGGGTTGTGCATGATTAAATATTTTGTGTGATGATATAGCCAGACTATATGATTTTTGTAGCGACCCGACCTCAGACGGTCAAGTCTATGTGCTTAAGTGTCATCCCTGGATCGGTATGCTGACACACACAGTACTCGAGGATTTATAACAGAGGTAAATCACATGTATAAAGTAACGTAAATACTATTACCTCAATCCATATAGCGGAAGTAACAAAGGTTGTGGATTCCCATCAACACCAACGGCAAAGTTGAGTGTAGAAATTGTAACCCTAATGTATCACTTACTCGTCGTAAGAATCCTGCAACATGAGACGTTGCAGCCATAAAGGGTCAGTACATTGAATGTACTGGCAAATTCACACCATAGGATAAAGATGAATAATAGCTATCACTACATGCATAGTTGGCTCGTGGAAAGCTCTAAGTTTATTTTTGCATAAAGCCAATTTTCCCCTACCTCAAAGGAATAAATTTTATTTAACTATACAGTTGTTTGAAAAAAATATTGAGAAGGTATATCCCCAACTCAATCCCAAAATAGTAATCATTAACCCAATCAAATTACTTAAATAAAGTGTTGAGATCAACATGATAATCCAAGAACCAGATACTCAAGATGTCCATAACCGGGGACACGGCTAATCATGATTAGTTTGTACACTCTGCAGAGGTGTGCACACTTTTCCCCACAAGACTCGATCTCGTCTGTTGTATTTCTCGCACTGCATGCTGTTTGAGAAACGGATGACCGAGGCACAGTCTTTCCGAAGAGGCCCCCTTAACCGATAGATAGGCCGGTATACCTACAATCCCCTACATCTGCTAGCCCATCATGGAAAGGATCCCCACAACTTACTCAACTATGCCAGAGCCCATAATGGCTTGTGGCTGCACACGGAAGTTTCTAGCATGAATAATCTTATGATCCCTTTGAGCCTAGGTGGCGAACCATAGGATGATCACACGGTAACCCTGGGATCTCCTAGGTCAACACTGGTATATCCCCAGGTGTCTGGGCAAGTCCACTGGTATATCCCCAGGGTCCCCCAACCAATCCACCCAGATGTGTATTAGAGTAGCCATCTAAAGCTAAACCTTACTTAACAATAATCTCTCACATCTTTCATGAATTCTCTCAAACCAAACCACGTCTACGTGCATTGCATAGCAGTATAAGCATAACATAGAAGTAACTCCCAAGGTTTGAATGCAGGACAATAGGTTCCTACCTCATCAACTACTTCCCAATACCCACATGTTATCAATTCCTAACCATGTAATGTTTGAGCGTGAAACTAATGCGTAAAAACTGGGTAATGAAAAGTATGATCAAAGTGTGAACTTGACGAAGATGATTCACACTCATAACTCCTGATAGTTGTACTCGTCACACTCTGTTCAATCTATCGCGAGCAAGCAATTGTAACCACACATAAGCAATCACTCAAAAGATCGGGAAGAACGAAGAAGACAGTTCGGAAAACATCAAAACCAAGAAAATAACTCTTGCAACATAAAATAATTTCTAACAGTACCAAAATTATGTGAATTTGGCCTTATCACAAAGTTTAGGTCAAGAGCTTCGATTTGCAAAAAGAATGAATTAAATCGAAGTTATAAAACTCAAGTTATGATGAAAGAAGTTTGAATATGAATCTGAACAAATTTTGAAATTTGAAATTTTCTAAAAGTTGATGTGACAGGTTCACTGGATAGGTGAAAACAAGACAAAACTATAGGCGCTGGTTTCATCTAATTTGGATGAACGAGTAAAAAGTTATGGCTGTTTGAAAAATCAGGGCCAAGTTATTTTACGAAAGAAAAATAGTTACAGCTAAAAAAATCTAGGTCTAATGTATAAATACATAGACTAAATGATAATTTAATTATTCTATCATACTAGTTTAGAAACTACGGAAGTATAAAAAATGAATAAAGATACCTTTATAAGGCAGAGAAAAGACGATTTCGGAGAAAGGAGACAATTTTCAGAAGTCCCTCTGAAGAGGAGAAAAACATTTTCTTTAATGAATCTAGTAAAACCAAAATATTGATTTAATCTGAATCGGATGATTTTTGGAGACTCTATGGGTCTATATTTATAGAGGGAAAAAAGGTTTGGGGTCAAAGGCTAGGAAATATGGGACTAAACATATACGTACGTCGATAAAATTTTGAAAAAATATGGGCTAAAAGTTAGCCCCGGTCGCGCGCTATAGTTTTTTTTAAACAAATTTTTCGGTCAAATAAAAAAAAGCTGGCTGGGCCTGGCCCATGTAGGAGAGAAGAGAAACAAATAAAATGATGGGGCGCCCGATGCCACTATGCTGCGCACATAGGCGACAGTTAGTTACAGGCGGACGTGCAGTTTTTTTAGAAATAGAACATGACAAAAGGAGTAACAAAAATAATAGTAAACTTATATATAGGCATATAATATAAAGAAATTTTTAGAAAAAGATTTTCTATAACATGAAGATTTTTCTATTGTCAAATAAAATACAAAAAAATTCAAATAATTCAAACAGTACTACTTCTACAATAAAATCCAATAAAAATCATTTTAGAACTACCAAAATGATTTCAAAATTATTTCTCTCTAATTTTCTAATGTAGGGAATCATTTTACCCTATTTTCCATTTATTTTATTTTTGGAGAAAAATAATTCAAATAAAACCCAAATAACTCCAAATTGAAAATAATTTCAAAGGGACTTTAAATTTGATTCTTTTAAACTTCCAACTCATATTTCATATGTTTTGAAGAAGTCATTTTATCTTCTCTCATGAAAATCATTGACTTGCTTAAAGTTTCTAAATTTGAAATATTTTCAAATGAAATTCAAATCTTTTCAGCAACCATTTTCATTTATTTAAATGGAATAAGTCATGTCATATTCTCTCTAGGGTTTTGTGATGAAAATAAATTTGAATTCTTGGAGATCAGAAAGCAAGGTGAAAGTTTTGGGAAAGTCATTTTATTCCCTCTCATTTAACTTTCAAAAAGTTTTGAATTTCACTCAATTTCACACAAGCAACCACACCACAATCAAACAAATCTATTTATTTAATATAACATTCCAAAATTTAGAATTTTGGGATGTTACAATTTTGTAGGGATAACTTTCTTTGGCCATGTTATTTTGAGAAGACATGATTATTTTATTAGTATGCTCTAAGTTATTATTTTTATGTCAATATTAAATTTTTGTCTTGAATCTTTCGGATCTGAACATTCATGCCATAATAAATAAAATTACATTGATAATTATGTTAGGTAGCATTCCACATCAAAAATTCTGTTTTTGTCATTTACCTACTCGAGGACGAGCAGGAATTAAGCTTCGGGGTGCTTGATACGTCTCCAATGTATCTATAATTTTTGATTATTCCATGCTATTATATTATTTGTTTTTGATGTTTAATGGGCTTTAATATGCTCTTTTATATTATTTTTGGGACTAACCTATTAACCGGAGGCCCAGTGCCAGTTTTTGTTTTTTCCCTATTTTAGAGTTTCACAGAAAAGGAATACCAAACGGAATGAAACCTTCGCGATGATCCTTCTTGGACTGAAAGCAAACCAGAAGACTTGGAGTTGAAGTCTGGAACTCCGTGAGGCGGCCAAGAGGCAGGAGGGCGCGCTCCCACCCTCACGGGCCCCATGAAGCTCCACCGACGTACTTCTTTCGCCTATATATACTCTTATACCCTAGATCGATCACAGAGAGCCACGAGAAACTTTTCCACCGCCGCAACCTTCTGTACCCATGAGATTCCATCTTGGGGCCTTTTCCGGCGATCTGCCGGAGGGGGAATCGATCACGGAGGGCTTCTACATCAACACCATAGCCTCTCCGATGAAGCGTGAGTAGTTTACCACAGACCTTCGGGTCCATAGTTATTAGCTAGATGGCTTCTTCTCTATCTTTGATTCTCAATACAAAGTTCTCCTCGATGTTCTTGGAGATCTATTCGATGTAATTCTTTTTGCGGTGTGTTTGCCGAGATCCGATGAATTATGGGTTTATGAATGATAACCCACAAGTATAGGGGATCAATTGTAGCCTCTTTCTAAAAGTAAGAATGTCTAACCCAATGAGGAGCTAAAGGTAGAACAAATATTCCCTCAAGTTCTATCGACCACCGATACAACTCTACGCACGCTTAACGTTCGCTTTACCTAGAACAAGTATGAAACTAGAAGTACTTAGCTGTTTTTGGATAGGTTTGCAAGATAATAAAGAGTGCATAAATAAAAGCTAGGGGCTGTTTAGATAAAGAAGTAATAAGGTTAGTATAGCAAGTGTGGAAAAATGGTGGTAGGACTTGTGAAATTGTCCCTAAGCAATTGACTACGTTACTAGACTGATAGCAAGTTTTATGTGGGAGAGGCCACTGCTAGCATGTCATCCCTGACTTGGAATTCTATGCACTTATGATTGGAACTATTAGCAAGCATCCACAACTACTAACGTTCATTAAGGTAAAACTCAACCATAGCATTAAGATATATTGGTCCCCCTTCAACCCCGTATGCATCAATTTCTATGCTAGGTTGAAGCTTCTGTCACTCTTTCCCTCCAATACATAGACCTATCAACATACAACTAACCCTATGGTGTGATCCACGCGCGCGCTCATATGATGGGCACCAAAGGACAACAACATAACCACAAGCAAATTAAATCAGTCATAGCAATTCATCAACCACCGATAGGACAACGAAAATCTACTCAGACATCATAGAATGGCAACACATCATTGGATAATAATATGAAGCATAAAGCACCATGTTCAAGTAGAGGGTACAGCAGGTTGCGGTAGAGTGGACCGCTGTAGATAGAGGGGGAAGGTGATGAAGATGTTGGTGAAGATGACGGAGGTGTTGGTGAAGATCGCGGTGATGATGATGGCCCCGGCGGCGTTCCGGCGCCACCGGAAGCGAGGGGGAGAGAGCCCCCTCCTTCTTCTTCTTCCTTGAACTTCTCCCTAGATGGGAGAAGGGTTTCCCCTCTGGTCCATGGCCTCCATGGCATGGGAGGGGCAAGAGCCCCTCCGAGATTGGATCTGTCTCTCTCTGTTTCTACGCTCTCAGATTCTGCCCATTCACTGTTTCTTATATATCCGGAGATTCGTAACTCCGATTGGATTGGAACCTTTGCCCCGATTTTTTCCAAAAATTAGCTTTCTTGCTGCGAAAGAAGAGCAGTAACCGCCTTATGGGGGGCCATGAGGGTCAGGGGCGCGCCCAGGGGGGCAGGCGCGCCCCCTGCCTCGTGGCTCCCTCGGGCACCGTCTCACGTTGATTCTTTCCCATATTTCACAAATATTCCAAAAATATTCTCCATCCGTTTTTATCCCGTTTGGACTCCGTTTGATATGGATTTTCTGTAAAACAAAAAACATGCAACAAATAGGAACTGGCACTGGGCACTGGATCAATATTTTAGTCCCAAAAATAGTATAAAAAGTTGCCAAAAGTATATAAAAGTTGTAGAATATTGGCATGGAACAATAAAAAATTATAGATACGACGGAGACGTATCAGAGGGTGGGACAAAAGATGTCAGGCAAGTTTATCTATGAATATTATTTGGTTCTTCCCTGAATTCTTATATGCATGATTTGATATCTTTGCAAGTCTCTTCGAATTATTGGTTTAGTTTGGCCTACTAGATTGATCTTTCTTGCAACAGGAGAAGTGCTTAGCTTTGGGTTCAATCTTGCGGTGTCCTTTTCCAGTGACAGTAGGGACAGCAAGGCATGTATTTTATTGTTGCCATTGAGGATAAAAAGATGGGGTTTATATCATACTGTTTGAGTTTATCCCTCTACATCATGTCATCTTGCTTAAAGCGTTAATCTATTCTTATGAAATTAATACTCTAGATGCATGCTGGATAGCGGTCGATGTGTGGAGTAATAGTAGTAGATGCAGAATCATTTCGATCTACTTGACACGGACATGATGCCTATATTCATGATCATTGCCTTAGATATCTTCATAACTATGCACTTTTCTATCAATTGCTCGATAGTAATTTGTTCACCCATCGTAATACATGCTATCGTGAGAGAAGCCACTAGTGAAACCTATGGCCCCGGGTCTCTTTCTTATTATATTGCATCTCTTTTATTTACATCGCATCTCGTTTACTATTTTGCAATCTTTACTTTCCAATCTATATAACAAAAATACCAAAAATATTTATTTTACTATCTCTATCAGATCTCACTTTTGCAAGTGATCGTGAAGGGATTGACAACCCCTTTATCGCATTGGTTGCGAGGTTCTTGATTGTTTGTGCAGGTACTAGGTGACTTGTGCGTTGTCTCCTACTAGATTGATACCTTGGTTCTCAAAAACTGAGGGAAATACTTAGGCTACTGTCAGGACCCCGACTCGATGCCACATAGGTCTAGCATGTAACACCTCATATCACTTTATGGCCTCACGCACGGTATTCCCACGGGTGTCGCCTTACCTTTGCCCGGGACCATTTGCGCCTTTTGGCACACGTACATGATAGTGTCGCTAGCACCCATATGATAAGGAGCCCGGGCTGACATGGCTAGTCGTAAACCCAAAGTGGCACAGGCTTACAAGGACAGGCATCCATGACCCAGCAACGAACGTGTCGGTCATCAGCAAGTGGGTCCGGGCTGTAGCACTGGGCTAGCAGGACTCCGGTAAACCGGGCTGTAGCGGGCTAACAGGACTCCGGTACTCAATGCGTGACATTTCCCTGAAGGGACAGACACAGGAACGAAGAAGGACACATGCCGGCCAGCCTAAGTGTTCCAGAGCAGTAGCAAGCTACCATGGCTCAGTGGTAACACTAGGAGACATTTCCCAGTAAGAGAGGCTACTAAAGATAAACAACTAGATAGTCAGATCCCACACATACCAAGCATTTCAATCATACACACAATATGCTCGATATGTGCAAATACAACAAGGCATCACAACATGACTCTACGACACAAGTACTTTATTTAAGGCTCAGAGAGCCATACATAACATACACATAGGTACGGGTCACACGACCCAGCATTCAAGTCATACAGTCATACAAACCAGCAGCGGAAGTAACTTGTCTGAGTACAGACAACTAGTAAAATAAAAGAGGCTTGGAAAGCCTAGCTATACTACATGGTCCTTCACAAGCTCAGGATCACCACCTGGGCCTTAGCCTACTCATTGATGTCAACGTCTACGAAGAACCCATCAGAAGGGGTTGCAGCGTCTTCTGTAAAATGTAAATTATAGCAACATGAGTACAAAGGTACTCAGCAAGACTTACATCAGATCCTACATACATGCACATTATCAAGAAGGGTTGGTGGAGTTGTTGCAGCAAGCCAGCTTTGACTCTTGGCTAGGCTATCCTACGAGACTCCAACTTGAAATGGTTTTGCGCACACGAGTCCACTACTCACCACTTCAATACACTACCGAGGATCCACCTTCGTCTTCCTACGGAAGAGCCATCCTCGGCACTCACACTTATCTTGAGGCTTTTAGTAGTTTCCATTTACTTGTCTATGAACTGTATAGGCAACCAAGTAGTCCTTTACCGCGGACGCGGCTATTCGAATAGATCATGTTAACCCTGCAGGGGTGTACTTCTTCATACATGTTTCCACCACTTAGCGTCTGCACACGACATGTGCTCGGCAGACTTCAAGCGAAAGCCGACGTGGGTGTAGACCACGACCTACCTAAACACTTAAGCCTCTAGTCCAGGTTTATCGCCTATTCAGGTTCCATCCGCAGGGAGTCCGGCCGAGGTTTCCCATACGGCCCCGAACGATGTGAACAGGGTTCCCGAGATACCTAACGGGTATTCGGTACACCGTGCCACGTACCTACCGCATCACAGCCCACCCCTACGGTCAGCACTGTCCACGGCCTCCAGTAGACTACAAACACCAGAAACTACTTGCAACTCCTGGACAGAGAGCTAGGGTGAATAAGAAGTCGAGCGGGGTCATATTTCAGGGCCCAATGCATGGTAGTAGCTGTATCTTAAATCACACATACAGATCTCAGTGCTTAAGGTCGGCTTCAATGAAACAACCCACCATGTACTCCTACATGGCCTCTCATCGATACCTTTACCAAATCGTGTTCACCACACCACTCTCATTACCGACATAATCATTTCACCCTAGCCCATCACCCAGATGAACCAGACCTGACACGACTCTAGGCATAGCAGGCATAGCAAGGTAGGAACAACACATACATATGGCTCAATCAACTCCTACACATGCTAGTGGGTTTCATCTAGTTACTGTGGCAATGACAGGTCATGCAGAGGAAGTGGGTTCAACTACCGTAGCACACAGCAGTTTGAAACGCGTTGTCTTAATGCAGTAAAAGAGAGCAGGAGCGAGAACATGGGATTGTATCGATATGATCAAATGGTTGGTTGCTTGCCTGATGGTTCGATGCACTGATACGGTTCTTCGTTAGGGTAATCACGGTACTCCTCGGAGGCAGAACCTGCCGCAAGAACACCGATACACAACCATCACCAAACAATGTGCAACAATATGATGCATGCATGAAACATGGCAATATGAGTGTGTTGGGCTAATGCAACTAAGACCAGAAGGGTTTGAACCAATTTGAACCAAAGATTCAAATTTCAAACTCATACATGGCCCTTTAAAGTGTTTTACCTTGTTCTGCATTAAACATCAATTTAACTTGTTTCATCATGCATGAAAATAGTACAGATGGATAGATTGGATTTTTCTGATCATTTTTCATATATAACTTGTCTGATTTGGAGTTACAGATTAAAAGTTATGAATTTTTGAAGTTTAAACTATATTCTGGAATTTCCTATATTAGATTAAATCCAGAAATTAATTTATTGCGTCAGCCTGACGTCAGTGTGACATCAGCAGGTCAACGGGACACGGTCCAAGTCAAACCTGACAGTGGGTCCCGCGTGTCAGTGTGATTAGTTTAGTTTTAAAGTTAATTAAAACTAACCCTATTTAGTTAACAGGGCTGGGCCCCACCTGTCATTGACTCATCGGGGTCAACCAGGGCCCACCCGCGGTCAAAGCCAGGTCGGCTGCACCGGCGTTTAGCCGCCGGCGAGCCCGACGCGGCGGCGGAAGTGGTTTTTGCCGTTCCGGCAACCAAACGAGTCGCGGAGGCCATCGGAGTGGAGCTGAGGACGAGCCGCAGCTCTTGGTGGAGTCCGTTGGGGTCGGGGTGGCCGGAGTTGGCGCCGGCGACGACTTTGGCGGCCACCAGAGTTTGGCCGAGGGCGAACTTGATGCTAGAGGGGTCGGTGAGGTGCGGGGAGTAGCTAGTTAGGTGCTACGTGACGCGGTGAGCATGATGGACACCGTGGAGTGGCCGGAGGATGACCGGGAGCACGTCGGCGACGAGTTCCGCGGCGGTGGGTGCGGTTGAGCTCCGGGAGGTCGCTACACGGCTCGGGAGCAAGAAAGAAGGGAGGGGAAGATAGCAAAGCTCACGGGGAGTTCGACGAAGCCCTTGGTGCGGCCGGGGACGGACCGGAGCGACGACGGTGTTGAAGGGGATCTCCGGCGATGGCGGTTCGGTCAAGGTCGATGCGGTGGGCTCGGGCCTTGCAAGCACTCGGGGCTCGGCTTGCTCGAAGGAGAGGAGGGTGGCGGAGCTCCTGGACACTGCGGCACGGCGTGGGGTTGACGGAGGGCGTGGCTACGGCGAGGGTGTGGCGGCGATGGCGTCGGCCATGGCGGGGGGAGCGCGAGAGAGAGGGGTTGGGGGAGAATGGAGATGTCCTGCGGGTTCACGGCGCTGCGTGGAGCTCATCCATCCAGCCCCGAGGCGAGGAGGTGGAGCAGGGCGGCAGCCAGCTGCGTGGCGCGCGCTGCGGTCGCCGTCGGGCACCTGCCTGCCTGCCTGGCCGGCAAGCAGCTCGCTGGAGCGGCGCTGGGTTGGGCCGGCAGGTGGGCCGGGTGCTGGGCGCCAGGTAAGGGTTTTCTATTTTTACTGTTTTCTATTTTTTAATACTTCTGCAACTTTGTTGAATTAATAAAAATACTTAGGCAACTCCTAAAATCACCAAACTACTCCTGGTCCATAGTTGGATTATTTCCAACATGAAACATTTTAGTTTGGAGATATTTGAGCATCTGAATATTTTATATAATTTTAAATGCCCAAATTCAAATATCTATGATTTAATTCAAAGACCCTAAGATGACCTAGGAAAATGTGCATCACTTTTGGCTGGGGTTCTGAACCAAGACAAAAATGATGGGCATTTTAGAAGGGCATTTCAGGTTCATTGAAAAAGTTTTTAGTAAACTCTAGTTGGTTTCAGAGGGGGCTGGGGGTTCTGTCATCCCCATTTCAGGTTTCTGATGAAAGAATAAACATGATGCAACACTCTAATGCATGAACTAGCTAGGGTGTGACAACTCACCCCCACTCAAAAGAATCTCGTCCCGAGATTTGGGTTCGTCCGGAAAGAGGGCGGGGTACTCGAGTCGAAGACGATCCTCCCTTTCCCAAGTTGCTTCATCCTAAGAATGGTGCGACCATTGAACTTTGAGAAACTTGATATTATGAGGTCGAGTGGTACGCTCGGCCTGATCGAGGATACGAATGGGGTACTCTCGATATGTGAGATTATCTTGGAGATCAAGCGTTTCGTGGTCCACTCCACGGATAGGATCCGAGAAGCAACGCCTGAGTTGAGAAACGTGGAAGACATCGTGGACTCTGGAGAGATGCGGAGGTAGTTCCAACTGGTAGGCAACTTCTCCTCGTTTAGCGAGAATACGAAAAGGTCCAATGTAACAGGGAGCCAATTTGCCTTTGATATCGAAACGATGGGTTCCCTTCAGAGGAGTAACCCGAAGGTAAGCCTTCTCGTCAACCTCGAAGGTCATAGCCTTATGTTTTCGGTCATATTGACTCTTTTGACGAGATTGGGCTGTTTTCAACTTTTCACGAACGATGCGAACTTGCTCTTCTGCTTCCTGAATCATATCCGGGCCAAAGAATTGTCTTTCCCCGGTTTCTGACCAGTTAAGGGGTGTTCGACACCGTCGTCCATAGAGAACTTCAAAAGGGGCTTTACCCAAGCTAGATTGATAGCTGTTGTTGTAAGCAAATTCGGCAAATGGAAGGCATTTCTCCCACTCCATTCCGAATGAGATAACAGAGGCTCGAAGCATGTCTTCTAGGATCTGGTTGATGCGTTCTACTTGACCACTCGATTGAGGGTGGAAAGCGGTGCTAAAAGAAAGGCGGGTTCCCATAGCATTTTGGAAACTTTCCCAAAATTGAGAGGTGAAAAGACTTCCTCGGTCCGAGTTAATTTCCAAAGGAACACCATGGAGAGACACGATTCGGGAGATGTATAAGTCTGCCAACTGACTAGCGGTTATACTCTCACGAACAGGTAAGAAATGGGCCACTTTGGAAAGACGATCGACAACGACGAAGATAGCATTATTCCCTTTCTTGGTCCTGGGAAAACCAGTGATGAAATCCATACCAATTTTATCCCATTTCCATTCAGGAATAGCTAGGGGTTGAAGGGTGCCAGCAGGCCATTGATGCTCTGCTTTTACACGACGGCAGACGTCGCAATTAGCAATATACTGAGCAATTTCTCTCTTCATCCTAGTCCACCAGAACCTCTGGCGTAGGTCCTGATACATCTTGGTACTACCGGGATGAATGGAGAGAGGAGATTCATGAGCTTCCTTAAGGATCAATCATCTCAGGTTTCGCACCTTGGGAACCACTAGTCGATTCCCGAAGTATACGACCCCTTGATCATCAATGGAGAAACAATTCGCAACTCCTTTCTTGATGTTTCTCTTGATGCGGGAAATTCCCGGATCTACCTTCTGTGCTTTGATGATCTGATCCGTAAGGGTAGGTTTCGCCACCAAGGTGGAGAGAAAACCTTGAGGAACAATGTGAAGGTTAAGCTTCCGAAATTCTTCATGGAGAAGCGGTTGACTTTGTTGTAACATCAGGTTGTTACAATAAGATTTACGACTTAGCGCATCAGCCATGACGTTGGCTTTCCCTGGGGTGTAAGTTATTCCTAAGTCGAAATCTGTGATCAACTCAACCCAACGTCTTTGCCTGAGATTCAAATCCGGTTGGGTGAAGATGTACTTCAGACTTTGGTGGTCAGTGAATATTTCGCATCGATTACCGAGAAGGTAATGTCGCCAGGTTTTAAGTGCATAGACTACAGCTGCAAGCTCTAGATCATGAGTAGGCTAATTCTCCTCATGTGGGTGCAATTGCCGTGAAGCGTAAGCAATTACGTGTCGATCTTGCATGAGAATACAGCCTAGTCCTTGTCGCGAGGCGTTGCAGTAGATAACAAAGTCCTTAGAGAAGTCTGGCGGTACCAGTACGGGAGCAGAAGTCAGGCGTCTTTTCAGTTCCTGAAAGCTGTGCTCACATTGTGGAGTCCATTCGAACTTTTTATCTTTCTTGAGGAGTTCGGTTAGAGGTTTAGCAACTTTGGAGAAGTTCTCGACAAAGCGACGGCAATAGCTCGCTAAGCCCAGAAAACTCCGAACTTGCTTGACCGATTCAGGTGGAGTCCAATTAAGGATGGCTTGAACTTGCTCAGGGTTAACAGCAATACCTTTACCAGATATTACATGACCCAGATAGGTCACTTCTGACAACCAGAATTCACATTTAGAAAATTTGGCATAAAGGCGATGCTCTCGAAGTTTCTTCAACACTAGCCTTAGATGTTCGGCATGTTCTTCCTCGCTCTTGGAGTAGATGAGTATATCATCGAGGTAAACCACGACGAATTTATCCAAATACTCCATGAAGATTGAGTTCATTAACCGAGAAAAGGTGGCTGGAGCGTTGGTTAAACCGAAGGACATGACGGTGTACTCGTATTGGCCATAACGAGTAACAAAGGCCGTTTTAGGAATGTCCCCGTTCCTGATTTTGATTTGATGGTAGCCCAACCTCAAATCCATTTTGGAGAAGACTGAGGATCCAGCGAGCTGATCATACAGGTCGTTGATCCTGGGGAGCGGATATTTGTTCTTGATTGTGACCAAATTGACAGGTCGATAATCTACAACCATCCGGTCCGTACCATCCTTCTTCTTGACGAAGAGGATGGGCAAGCCCACGGAGATGAACTAGGTCGGATGAAACCCTTTTTCAAGGACTCATCGAGTTGTTTCTTAAGCTCGGCTAGTTCTAGTGGTGCCATCTTATAGGGTCTTCTAGCAATCGGAACGGTTCCTGGAATGAGGTCTATTACGAACTCCACATCCCTGTCAGGTGGAACACCTGGCAATTCCTCTGGGAAGACATCCGGAAAGTCATGGACTACCGGAACGTCCTCGAGGTCTGGTAAAGGGCTGGCGTTAAGAGAATATAGCTGTCACTTGGCTAATCGGGTCAAGACATTGACTATCTTCCCCGAAGGATGGGTGAGTTGAACAGTCCTAGAGAAGCAACCAATTTTGGCATGATGGGCTGACATCCAGTCCATACCCAAGATGATATTAATATCTGAAGATTTAAGAGCTATCAAAGATGCAAGGAAAACAAGTCTGTCGACTTGGATTTCATTTCCATGACTTACCCTGGAGGTTTGCCATCTAGAACCCGGAGTAGAAATTTCCATAGTGGATGGCATGTCACAGAATGCGGTGTTATGCAAACGAGCATAGTTCTCGGATATAAATGAATGAGATGCTCCTGTATCGAAAAGAACAGATGCCGGGTGGCAATTAACAAGGAGCGTACCGAGAACGACGTTGGGATCCTCTTGAGCTTCTTCGGCAGAGATACAGTTGACATGGCCACGTGTAGCGGTGGCCGGCTTGGCGTGGAACACTTTCCCTGTCGGCTTGCCACGGCCAACAGCTTTAGCAGATTGGTTGGGGTTGGTCTGGGGACACTCGCGCATATAGTGGCCAGATTCCCCACACTTAAAGCAAGTCACAGAACTGGTACGTGGAGGAGCATTGTTGGTTGGACCACCATAGGGCTTGGCTGGTGCAGACTGTTCAACGGGGCGAGGCGCCTGGAAGGATGGCCTCGGTGTGAACCTGGGTGGCAGGGCAGTGTTGGGCACCCACACGCGGCACTTCTGAGGGAAGCACCGGATGAGGAACCCACGTCACGACCATGCTTGCGTGTTGCATCATAATCAGTCTGACCAGTCTCAGCACTGATGGCCTTGTTAACAAGCTTCTGAAAAGATGTGCACTCATGCAGACGGAGGTCGCGGCGAAGCTCAGGACTAAGTCCCTTATGGAACCTTGCTTGCTTCTTGGCATCAGTAGAAACTTCCTCAGTGGCATATCGTGCGAGGTTACCGAACTCCCTGCTGTAAGCATCCACAGAGAGTCGGCCTTGAGTGAAACTGCAAAATTCCTCACGTTTACGGTCCATGAGACCCTCCGGAATGTGATGTTCACGGAAAGCCTCGCTGAATTCAGCCCAAGTAGTAACATGGCCCGCTGGGCGCATAGCTCCATAATTCTCCCACCATAGACTGGCGGGGCCTTCAATATGATATGCAGCAAAGGTGACCTTGTCAGCCTCAGCTACCAGCGCAGAACGCAGTTTGTGAGAGATACTGCGAAGCCAGTCATCAGCGTCGAGAGGCTCGACGGAGTGGTGGAACGTGGGTGGATGTAACTTGATGAAATCACTGAGTGACACCACGTTAGTCCTCTGATGGTGTGTTGTGTTCTGTTCAATACGCTCCAACAAACGGTTGGTCTCCCGCTTGTTTCTTTCGGCTTCCATCATAACCTCAGCTAGGGAAGGAGGATGAGGCAGATTTGCATTCCTGACTTCACTGCCTTCGGCCTGCTCTTGAGGAGCAGGGTTATTTCGCGTGTTGACCATCCTAGGTAAACAAGACAATGATTTAGTCAGAATGATAAGATTCCGACACAGGATACAGAATGTAAGGAATAACTCGGAATGCAAGATGATCATCCGTATGACATGGTAGATACAGAAACTGCTTCTTTTATTCCATCGTCATACACACCATACAAGGTTTATTACAAGACCAAACAAGGTACTATTACGGTGAAAAGAGGATTACATCTCATCGGAGGCATCCCAAGCTCCTATACATTATTTTTCTACACCTCTGGAAGGCGGTACAAACTAGGTCATATCCCACGAGTCACGCAGGACGATAGACGACACAGCTAGTACGAACTAGTGATACTACCACTAACTCAGACCGATCCGTAGTAGTCCTCGTAGAAGTCACCTCCATAGCCTGGAAGCTCAACATGATCATCCGGAAACAGACGATCTCGCGGAGCTTGTGGACCATAGGGGCTAGGATGAGGTCTTGGACCAACAGATGGTGGCCTGCGGGGACCACGAGGTGGGATGATGCCTCCTACATCACGCCAACCCATCACGTCTGGCAGAGCAGATCTTACAGGATAGAGATCGCGCATATCCGAATATCCAGCTTGCACCGCCGGTGCAAACCGAGTCAACGTGGCCCAATGGTCAGCACGGGTATTGAAGAGCTCTAGCCTCAAGGCCCGATTTTCACGGTCCTTATCCTCGAGCATCTCAGCAGTGGTGCGAGTCCGTGAATCCTCCTGAGTGGGGTCAGCATAGATAGCCTGGAGATACCCTTGTGCTCCCGGAAGTGATCCTGGCATATACCGGAAATCAGAGTCCCGAAATAGGCCAGACCTGACTCGCATGATGGTCATCATAGAGTAGGCGGCATCCTGCACAGCCATCTCAATAGTAACCCCGAGTCCATAGGAGTAGTGAAGGGGCTCGGTGGATCCAGGATAAGATGGAAATATCCTGACAGTGCAGAGATACTGGCTTTGATTAAAGTCTCGAAATTGCTCTTCGACCGTGTACTCAGGATACCAACGGTATCCAGCCTCAGTCATTACCCTGACCAACATGGCAGTATGGCCGGGTACATCTAGGCATCGAGTTAGGCGAACCACTTGATTGAGGTCGCGAGTGGCCATCTGAAAGCACAACCATAATGCAAAGGCATTAGAATTTCTAGCAAAATTTCGGCAGCATAACGGCTATAAATGCTCAAGAAGGATTTTGAGACATTTGACAAAGGATTTCATACACACTCAACAACATCATATCAAGTTCTGAGTCCATCCTAGCAACATAATGTGGCAGTAGAACTGAACTAGGCTTGTATCCATCCAACCTATAAGGTACTACTAATTAGTAACACGTGATCCTGATAGAGAGAATAGATCCTAATTCCTTAACCCCCGGTGGAAGAATAGACTGACTCAGATCAGAATGTCATAAGATAAAGGAGTAAAAAGAGCCTTACGTTCCAACCCACAAACAATTCCCCTACATATAACTAAAGAATTTCTAGACTCAACATCGACCAGTTTGGCTTGGAGAACCTACAGGCAGTCCGGCTCTGATGCCAACGCTGTCAGGACCCCGACTCGATGCCACATAGGTCTAGCATGTAACACCTCATATCACTTTGCGGCCTCACGCACGGTATTCCCACGGGTGTCGCCTTACCTTTGCCCGGGACCGTTTGCGCCTTTTGGCACACGTACATGATAGTGTCGCTAGCACCCATATGATAAGGAGCTCGGGCTGACATGGCTAGTCGTAAACCCAAAGTGGCACAGGCTTACAGGGACAGGCATCCATGACCCAGCAACGAACGTGTCGGTCATCAGCAAGTGGGTCCGGGCTGTAGCACTGGGCTAGCAGGACTCCGGTAAACCGGGCTGTAGCGGGCTAACAGGACTCCGGTACTCAATGCGTGACATTTCCCCGAAGGGACAGACACAGGAACGAAGAAGGACACATGCCGGCCAGCCTAAGTGTTCCAGAGCAGTAGCAAGCTACCATGGCTCAGTGGTAACACTAGGAGACATTTCCCGGTAAGAGAGGCTACTAAAGATAAACAACTAGATAGTCAGATCCCACACATACCAAGCATTTCAATCATACACACAATATGCTCGATATGTGCAAATACAACAAGGCATCACAACATGACTCTACGACACAAGTACTTTATTTAAGGCTCAGAGAGCCATACATAACATACACAAAGGTACGGGTCTCATGACCCAGCATTCAAGTCATACAGTCATACAAACCAGCAGCGGAAGTAACTTGTCTGAGTACAGACAACTAGAAAGATAAAAGAGGCTTGGAAAGCCTAGCTATACTACGTGGTCCTTCACAAGCTCAGGATCACCACCTGGGCCTTTAGCCTACTCATTGATGTCAACGTCTACGTAGAACCCATCAGAAGGGGTTGCAGCGTCTTCTGTAAAAATGTAAATTATAGCAACATGAGTACAAAGGTACTCAGCAAGACTTACATCAGATCCTACATACATGCATATTATCAAGAAGGGTTGGTGGAGTTGTTGCAGCAAGCCAGCTTTGACTCTTGGCTAGGCTAACCTACGAGACTCCAACTTGAAATGGTTTTGCGTACACGAGTCCACTACTCACCAAATCAATACACTACCGGGGATCCACCTCCGTCTTCCTACGGAAGAGCCATCCTCGGCACTCACACTTATCTTGAGGTTTTTAGTAGTTTCCATTTACTTGTCTATGAACTGTATAGGCAACCAAGTGGTCCTTTACCGCGGACGCGGCTATTCGAATAGATCATGATAACCCTGCAGGGGTGTACTTCTTCATACACGCTCTCACCACTTACCGTCGTTTACACGACATGTACTCGGCAACCTTCAAGCGGAAGCCCAACGTGGGTGTCGGCCACGACCTACCTAACCACCTAAGCCTCCAGTCCAGGTTTATCGCCTATCCAGGTTCCATCCGCAGGGAGTCCGGCCGAGGTTTCCCATACGGCCCCGAACGATGTGAACAGGGTTCCCGAGATACCTAACGGGTATTCGGTACACCCGGCCACGTACCTACCGCATCACAGCCCACCCCTACGGTCAGCGCTGTCCACGGCCTCCAGTAGGCTACAAACACCAGAAACTACTTGCAACTCCTGGACGGAGAACTAGGGTGAATAAGAAGCCGAGAGGGTCCATTGGTTTCGGGCCCAATGCATGGTAGTAGCTGATTCTTAAATCACACATACAGATCTCAGTGCTTAAGGTCGGCTTCAATGAAACAACCCACCATGTACTCCTACATGGCCTCTTATCGATACCTTTACCAAATCGTGTTCACCACACCACTCTCATTACCGACATAATCATTTCACTCTAGCCCATCACCCAGATGAACCAGACCTGACACGACTCTAAGCATAGCAGGCATAGCAAGGTAGGAACAACACATACATATGGCTCAATCAACTCCTACACATGCTAGTGGGTTTCATCTAGTTACTGTGGCAATGACAGGTCATGCAGAGGAAGTGGGTTCAACTACCGTAGCACACAGCAGTTTGAAACGCGTTGTCTTAATGCAGTAAAAGAGAGCAGGAGCGAGAACATGGGATTGTATCGATATGATCAAATGGTTGGTTGCTTGCCTGATGGTTCGATGCACTGATACGGTTCTTCGTTAGGGTAATCACGGTACTCCTCGGAGGCAGAACCTGCCGCAAGAACACCGATACACAACCATCACCAAACAATGTGCAACAATATGATGCATGCATGAAACATGGCAATATGAGTGTGTTGGGCTAATGCAACTAAGACCAGAAGGGTTTGAACCAATTTGAACCAAAGATTCAAATTTCAAACTCATACATGGCCCTTTAAAGTGTTTTACCTTGTTCTGCATTAAACATCAATTTAACTTGTTTCATCATGCATGAAAATAGTACAGATGGATAGATTGGATTTTTCTGATCATTTTTCATATATAACTTGTCTGATTTGGAGTTACAGATTAAAAGTTATGAATTTTTGAAGTTTAAACTATATTCTGGAATTTCCTATATTAGATTAAATCCAAAAATTAATTTATTGCGTCAGCCTGACGTCAGTGTGACATCAGCAGGTCAACGGGACACGGTCCGAGTCAAACCTGACAGTGGGTCCCGCGTGTCAGTGTGATTAGTTTAGTTTTAAAGTTAATTAAAACTAACCCTATTTAGTTAACAGGGCTGGGCCCCACCTGTCATTGACTCATCGGGGTCAACCAGGGCCCACCCGCGGTCAAAGCCAGGTCGGCTGCACCGGCGTTTAGCCACCGGCGAGCCCGACGCGGCGGCGGAAGTGGTTTTTGTCGTTCCGGCAACCAAACGAGTCGCGGAGGCCATCGGAGTGGAGCTGAGGACGAGCCGCAGCTCTTGGTGGAGTCCGTTGGGGTCGGGGTGGCCGGAGTTGGCGCCGGCGACGACTTTGGCGGCCACTGGAGTTCGGCCGAGGGCGAACTTGATGCTATAGGGGTCGGTGAGGTGCGGGGAGTAGCTAGTTAGGTGCTACGTGACGCGGTGAGCATGATGTACACCGTGGAGTGGCCGGAGGATGACCAGGAGCACGTCGGTGACGAGCTCCGCGGCGGTGGGTGCGGTTGAGCTCCGGGAGGTCGCTACATGGCTCGGGAGCAAGAAAGAAGGGAGGGGAAGATGGCTAAGCTCACGGGGAGTTCGACGAAGCCCTTGGTGTGGCCGGGGACGGACCGGAGCGACGACGACGTTGAAGGGGATCTCCGGCGACGGCGGTTCGGTCGAGGTCGATGCGGTGGGCTCAGGCCTTGCGAGCGCTCGGGGCTCGGCTTGCTCGAAGGAGAGGAGGGTGGCGGAGCTCCTGGACACTGCGGCACGGCGTGGGGTTGACGGAGGGCGTGGCTACGGCGAGGGGGTGGCGGCGATGGCGTCGGCCATGGCGGGGGGAGCGTGAGAGAGAGGGGTTGGGGGAGAATGGAGATGTCCTGCGGGTTCACGGCGCTGCGTGGAGCTCATCCATCCAGCCCCGAGGCGAGGAGGTGGAGCAGGGCGGCAGCCAGCTGCGTGGCGCGCGCTGCGGTCGCCGTCGGGCACCTGCCTGCCTGCCTGGCCGGCAAGCAGCTCGCTGGAGCGGCGCTGGGCTGGGCCGGCAAGTGGGCCGGGTGCTGGGCGCCAGTTAAGGGTTTTCTATTTTTACTGTTTTCTGTTTTTTAATACTTCTGCAACTTTGTTGAATTAATAAAAATACTTAGGCAACTCCTAAAATCACCAAACTACTCCTGGTCCATAGTTGGATTATTTCCAACATGAAACATTTTAGTTTGGAGATATTTGAGCATCTGAATATTTTATATAATTTTAAATGCCCAAATTCAAATATCTATGATTTAATTCAAAGACCCTAAGATGACCTAGGAAAATGTGCATCACTTTTGGCAGGGGTTCTGAACCAAGACAAAAATGATGGGCATTTTAGAAGGGCATTTCAGGTTCATTGAAAAAGTTTTTAGTAAACCCTAGTTGGTTTCAGAGGGGGCTGGGGGTTCTGTCATCCCCATTTCAGGTTTCTGATGAAAGAATAAACATGATGCAACACTCTAATGCATGAACTAGCTAGGGTGTGACAGCTACTTTGTTGCATCACCCTTTCCTCTTCAAGAGAAAACCAACGCATGCTCAAGAGGTAGCACACTATCGTTTAGGTCATATTGGTGTAAATCACATGAATAAACTCCATGTTGATGGGCTTTTGGAATCACTTGATGCTTGCGAACCATGCCTCATGGGCAAGATGACTAAGACTCCGTTCTCCGGAACAATGGAACGAGCAACAGACTTATTGGAAATAATACATATTGATGTATGCGGTCTGATGAGTGTTGATGCTCGTGGCGGGTATCGTTATTTTCTGACCTTCACAGATGATTTGAGCAGATATGGGTATGTCTAGTTGGTGAAACATAAGTATGAAACATTTGAAAGTTCAAAGAATTTCAGAGTGAAGTGGAAAATCATCATATCAAGAAAATTAAATTTCTACGATCTGATTGTGGAGGTGAATATTTGAGTTATGAGTTTGGTCTTCATTTGAAACAATGCGGAATAGTTTCACAACTCACACCACGTGGAATACCACGGCGTAATGGTGTGTCCGAACGTCGTAATCGTACTTTATTAGATATGGTGCGATCTATGATGTCTCTTACTGATTTACCGCTATCGTTTTGGGGTTATGCTTTAGAGACAGCTGCATTCACGTTAAATAAGGCACCATCAAAATCCGTTGAGATGACACCATATGAATTGTGGTTTGGCAAGAAACCCAAGTTGTCATTTCTTAAATTTGGGGCTGCGATGCTTATGTGAAAAAGATTCAACCTAATAAGCTCGAACCCAAATCGGAGAAATGTGTCTTCATAGGATACCCAAAGGAGACTGTTGGGTACACCTTCTATCACAGATCCGAAGGCAATATATTCGTTGCTAAGAATGGATCCTTTCTAGAGAAGGAGTTTCTCTCGAAATAAGTGAGTGAGAGGAAAGTAGAACTTGATGAGGTAACTATACCTACTACCTTATTGGAAAGTAGTTCATCACAGAAATCAGTTCCAGTGATTCCTACACCAATTAGTGAGGAAGCTAATGATGGTGATCATGAAACTTCTGATCAAGTTACTACCGAACCTCGTAGGTCAACTAGAGTAAGATCCGCACCAGAGTGGTACAGTAATCCTATTCTGGAAGTCATGTTACTTGACCATGACGAACCTACGAACTATGAGGACGCGATGATGAGCCCAGATTTCGCAAAATGGCTTGAGGCCATGAAATCTGAGATGGGATCCATGTATGAGAACAAAGTGTGGACTTTGGTTGACTTGTCCGATGATCGACAAGCCATAGAGAATAAATGTATCTTCAAGAAGAAGACTGACGTTGACGGTAATGTTACTGTCTACAAAGCTCGACTTGTTGCGAAAGGTTTTCGACAAGTTCAAGGACTTGACTACGATGAGACCTTCTCACCTGTAGCGCTGCTTAAGTCCGTCTGAATCATGTTAGGAATTGCTACATTTTATGATTATGAAATTTGGCAAATGGATGTCAAAATTGCATTCCTTAAAGGATATCTTATAGAAGAGTTGTATATGATGCAGTCAGAAGGTTTTGTCGACCCAAAAGGTGTTAACAAAGTGTGTAAGCTCCAGTGATCCATTTATGGACTGGTGCAAGCATCTCAGGGTTGGAATATATGCTTTGGTAGTGTGATCAAAGCATATGGTTTTATACAGACTTTTGGAGAAGCCTGTATTTACAAGAAAGTGAGTGGGAGCTCTGTAGCATTTCAGATATTATATGTGGATGACATATTGTTGATTGGAAATGATACTGAATTTCTGAATAGCATAAAAGGATACTTGAATAAGAATTTTTCAATGAAAGACCTCGGTGAAGCTACTTATATATTGGGCATCAAGATCTATAGAGATAGATCAAGACGCTTAATTGGACTTTCACAAAGCACATACCTTGATAAAGTTTTGAAGAAGTTCAAAATGGATCAAGCAAAGAAAGGGTTCTTGCCTGTGTTACAAGGTGTGAAGTTGAGTCAGATTCAATGCCCAAACACCGCAGAAGATAGAGAGAAAATGAAAGTCATTCCCTATGCTTCAGCCATAGGTTCTATCATGTATGCAATGTTGTGTACCAGACCCGATGTGTGCCTTGCTATTAGTTTAGCAGGGAGGTACCAAAGTAATCCAGGAGTGGATCACTGGACAGTAGTCAAGAACATCCTAAAATACCTGAAAAGGACTAAGGATATGTTTCTCGTTTATGGAGGTGACAAAGAGCTCGTCGTAAATGGTTACGTCGATGCAAGATTTGACACTGATCCGGATGACTCTAAGTCACAAACCGGATACACATTTTTATTGAATGGTGGAGCTTTCAGTTGGTGCAGTTCTAAACAGAGCATCGTGGCGGGATCTACGTGTGAAGCGGAATACATAGTTGCTTTGGAAGTAGCAAATTAAGGAGTCTGGATGAAGGAGTTCATATCCGATCTAGGTGTAATACTAGTGCATCGGGTCCAATGAAAATCTTGTGTTACAATACTGGTGCAATTGCCTTGGCAAAGGAATCCAGATTTCACAAGAGAACCAAGCACATCAAGAGATACTTCAATTCCATCCGCGATCAAGTCAAGGAAGGAGACATAGAGATTTGCAAAATACATACAGATTTGAATGTTGCAGACCCGTTGACTAAGCCTCTCTCACGAGAAAAACATGATCAGCACCCAGAATCCATGGGTGTTAGAATCATTACTATGTAATCTAGATTATTCACTCTAGTGCAAGTGGGAGACTAAAGGAAATATGCCCTAGAGGCAATAATAACGTTGTTATTTATATTTCCTTATATCATGGTAAATATTTATTATTCATGCTAGAATTGTATTCACCGGAAACTTAGTACATGTGTGAATACATAGACAAACAGAGTGTACCTAGTATGCCTCTACTAGACTAGCTCGTTAATCAAAGATGGTTAAGTTTCCTAGCCATAGACATGTGTTGTCATTTGATGAACGGGATCACATCATTAGAGAATGATGTGATGGACTAGACCCATCCGTTAGCTTAGCACTATGATCGTTTAGTTTATTGCTATTCCTTTCTCCATAACTTATACATGTTACTATGACTATGAGATTATGCAACTCCCGAATACCAAAGGATCACTTAGGGTGCTATCAAACGTCACAACGTAACTGAGTGATTATAAAGATGCTCTACAGGTGTCTCCGATGGTGTTTGTTGAGTTGCCATATGTCGAGATTAGGATTTGCCACTCCAATTGTCGGAGAGGTATCTCTAGGCCCTCTCGGTAATGCACATCACTATGAGCCTTGCAAGCAATGTGACCAATGAGTTAGTTACAGAATGATGCATTACGAAACGAGTAAAGAGACTTGCCAGTGACGAGATTGAACTAGGTATGGTGATACCGACGATCGAATCTCGGGAAAGTAACATACAGATGACAAATGGAACAACGTACGTTGTTATGCGGTTTGACCGATAAAGATCTTTGTAGAATATGTAGGAACCAATATGAGCATCCAGGTTCCGCTATTGGTTATTGACCGGAGATGAGTCTCGGTCATGTCTACATAGTTCTCGAACCCGTAGGGTCCGCACGCTTAACGTTCGATGACGATCTATGTGATTTGATGTACCGAAGATTGTTCGGAGTCCCGGATGCGATCACGGACATGACGAGGAGTCTCGAAATGGTCGAGACATAAATATTGATATATTGGAAGGTTATGTTTGGACACCGGAAAGGTTTCGGATAGGTTCGGGCATTTTCCGGAGTACCGGGGGGGTTACCATAAACCCCCGGGGGGTTAATGGGCCTTCATGGGCTTTAGTGGAAGAGAGGAGGAGGCGGCCAAGTGGAGGGGCGTGCCCCCCCCCAAACCCAATCCGAATTGGGAGGGGGTCGGCCCCCTTTCCTTCTCTCCCTCTTCCCTTTCCTTCCCTTCCTAGTTGGACTAGGAAAGGGGGAATCTACTCCTAGTAGGAGTAGGATTCCCCCCTTGGGGTGCACCCCATGAGGCCGGCTGGCCCCCTCATCCACTCCTTTGTATACGGGGGAGGGGGCACCCCATAGACACACAAGTTGATTTCTTAGCCGTGTGCGGTGCCCCCTCCAGAGATTTCCACCTCGGTCATATTGTCGTAGTTCTTAGGCGAAGCCCTGCGTCGGTAACTTCATCATCACCGTCAACACGCCGTCATGCTGACGAAACCCTCCTCGGCCTTAGCTGGATCTAGAGTCCGAGGGACGTCACCGAGTTGAACTTGTGCAGATCACGGAGGTATCGTGCGTTCGGTACTTGATCGGGTGGATTGCGAAGATGTTCAACTACATCAACCGTGTTACTCAATGCTTCCGCTTTAGGTCTACGAGGGTACGTAGACACACTCTCCCCTCTCATTGCTATGCATCTCCTACATAGATCTTGCATGATCGTAGGAATTTTTTTGAAATACTGTGTTCCCCAACAACTACATATGAAGCAAAGTGAGTAAATCTACACTCTAAAATATGTCTAGATACATTCGTATGTTGTAGTCCATTTAAAATGTCTAGAAAGACAGATATTTAGGAACGAACGGGGCACATGACAACTTTATGAACTATATAGGTTCAAACGGCCATCGCCATATTTGTTTTTCACTACTTTGCAATGATCCTTTTAGGCACCAAGAACATGGCAATTTCATTTCATGCATCATCCCAAATTTGCCATGTTTCTATGTCAAATGCTTCATTTTTTACACGCCGTGAAAAAAATTCCATCGGTCCATGGCAATTTGTTAATTACACTATGGTACTTCCATTGTAGGTACCATGGCAATTAAATTATTTGGACCATGACATTTTTAGGTAATATGGCAATTCCATTATTTAGACCATGGCATTTTTTTATACACCATTACAATTTTATTATTAAGAGCATATCATTCTTTGTTCTCTCACATGTGCTTCTAATGCAGAGATATTCTTCAGCAGGTGTATCATTCTCCGAAACAAAAATTGTATGCTTTTTTAGCGCATCTCAAACATGTTGAGATAGCATAAAATTATTGCTCCAACTAACCTAAGCTACCTTGGTTTCTCCCACATGTTTTTTTGCGAAAAGGATCATATCTATTATTAAGATTAATTGAAACTACAAATCACTTCAAACATAATAAAAATTACATCAAGGTCCATGGACCACCGAATGACCATTGTTGCCGCTAGAACGAGCGGCCGATGCGCTGATGTCGATGCTCCCATACCTGAGCCGGCCTGACATGTCAATGACAGCTGGGAAGTCTTCGTGCATGTGCCCCTATGAACCAGCACCCTGGAGCCGTAGTCGCCGCCATTGAATCCTTCAGTAGATCTGAAGAAATTGACACCAAATGTCGCCGTTGTGTACACACGGCGAGAAACCCTAACCTCGCCGCCCCAAGGAGCTTGCAGGAATCTATAGCGGTGCTCCGTCTAATCCGTCCTACCGGACGAACTTGAGGAGGATCAGAGCCTAGAAGACTGGCTCGAACAAGAAGCGCCACCATCCGTCCAAATGCCTTCCTTGCAAGGACTAAGACCCTACCTATCTACTATCGGGAGTCGAGACACCAAGATTCTCCTCCCTGTCAACGGCCGCCGGAGCGGCAGGCGAAGGGAAGGCGAATCCACTAGCTCGCCGCCGGAGATCGAGGAGAGGATGGCTTTCCCAAGTTGCCTTGGGAGAGAAGAAAGAAAAGCCCGGTCATTCTTTGTTTGATCGTTCTCCCACGTGCTTTTGATGTGCATATGTCATGTAGCACCACAATCATGTTTCATTATTTTGTATATGTGTTTCTATGGTACAGATTTCCAGCAAAATGTTGTGACATGATCCCTTCATCTCTCATCTATGTCGCCAATACATGTTATTTGTATGACTTCTTTTCAGAAACAATGCATAAAATGTGTTACATATGCAGAGAGACAACATTGCAATATGTTTGATTCTTATAATAATGTAGTTTAGCATGTATTGTGCCGAAAACCCAATCCGGTGCCCAGGCTCATCTGCACCCAGTCAGAAAAAAAATCAAAACAAATACTAAAAAATAAAAAAATCCATTTTTTTGTGTGATAGAAAATTTCATGCGCGAGGTTCGCTCCAAATTTTAACTTATTTGGACATCTGAGCAGCTCTCAGTAAAAAAGATAAATCAGGTCAGAACATCGTGTGAACAATAAACTTTTTTACAGACCCTGAATTTGACTTTTTTTGCTGGGAGTTGCTCAGATGTCTAAATGAGTTGAAACTTGCAGCGCACCTCACGCATAAACTTATCTACCACACAAAAAATATGGAATTTTTTGAATATTTTAATATTTGTTTTGAATTTTTTCGTCGGGAGGGTGTAGATGAGCTCGGGAGCATAAACGTCGCACTCGTGTTGTGCTCGCTCCTTCTTCTTTGTATTGATGTGAATGTTTAGGTCTTTGTTCATATATATCCACTTCACGTAATCATGCCCCGTTGTTCTTCACATATGTAGTTAACTTTTGCTTCAACCATTGTCGGTATGCGCATCATGTCATTTGCTTCACCATTGCATCTATTTTTTTCAAAAGTACACCAATGTCGTACCTTATCTTTATAGAAGGGAGAGAAACCAATGTACAAGAAGCCAAAAGATGGAACAAGCCTTGATACGTCTCCGTCGTATCTACTTCTCCAAACACTTTTGCCCTTATTTTGAACTCTAACTTGCATGATTTGAATGGAACTAATCCGGACTGACGCTGTCTTCAGCAGAATTGTCATGGTGTTATTTATGTGGAGAAACAAAAATTCTCGGAATGACCTGAAACTCCACGGAGCGTCTTTTTGGAAATAATAAAAAATCCTGACAAAAGATCAAGACCAGGGGGCCCACACCCTAGCCACGAGGGTGGGAGGCGCGCCAGCCCCCTGGGCGCGCCCCCCTACCTCATGGGCCCCCTGGAGCTCCACCGACCTCAACCTTGACTCCATATATTTGCGTTCGGGGAGAAAAAATAAAAAGAAGGATTCATCACGTTTTATGATACGGAGCCACCGCCAAGCCCTAAGGGCTGATCTGGAGTCCGTTCGGGGCTTTGGAGAGGGGAATCCGTCGCCATCGTCATCATCAACCATCCTCCATCACCAGTTTCATGATGCTCACCGCCGTGCGTGAGTAATTCCATCGTAGGCTTGCTGGACGGTGATGGGTTGGATGAGATTTATCATGTAATCGAGTTAGTTTTGTTAGGGTTTGATCCCTAGTATCCACTATGTTCTGAGATTGATGTTGCTATGACTTTGCTATGCTTAATGCTTGTCACTAGGGCCCGAGTTCCATGATTTCAAATCTGAACCTATTATGTTTTCATGAATATATGTGAGTTCTTGATCCTATCTTGCAAGTCTATAGTCACCTACTATGTGTTATGATCCGGCAACCCCGAAGTGACAATAATCGGGACCACTCCCGATGATGACCGTAGTTTGAGAAGTTCATGTATTCACTATGTGTTAATGCTTTGGTCCGGTACTCTATTAAAAGGAGGCCTTAATATCCCTTAGTTTCTGCTAGGACCCCGCTGCCACAGGAGGGTAGGACAAAAGATGTCATGCAAGTTCTTTTCTATAAGCACGTATGACTATATTTGGAATACATGCCTACATTACATTGATGAATTGGAGCTAGTTCTGTGTCACCCTAGGTTATGACTGTTATATGATGAACCGCATACAACATAATTCTCCATCACTGATCCATTGCCTACGAGCTTTCCATATATTGTTCTTCGCTTATTTACTTTTCCACTCCTATTGTTACAATCACTACAAAATACCAAAAACATTCCTTTTGCTACCATTACCACTACTATCATATTACTTTGCTACTAAATACCTTGCTGCAGATATTAAGTTTCTAGGTGTCGTTGAATTGACAACTCAGCTGCTAATACTTGAGAATATTCTTTGGCTCCCCTTGTGTCGAATCAATAAATTTGGGTTGAATACTCTACCCTCGAAAACTGTTGTGATCCCCTATACTTGTGTGTTATCAAGACTATTTTCTGGCGCCGTTGCCGGGGAGCATAGCTCTATTCTTTGAGTCACTTGGGATTTATATCTGCTTATCATTATGAAGAACTTGAGAGATCCAAAAACCAAGATTTATCCCTCAACTACGAGGGGAGGTAAGGAACTGCCATCTAGCTCTGCACTTGATTCACCTTCTGTTTTGAGTAAGCTTGCGACACCTAAACCTGTTTTTGCTATTGATTCTGATATGTCGCATGTTATTGATGATGCCACTTCTGCTATGCATGATACTTATGATGAAACTACTTCTATGCTTGGTACTACTATGCCACTTGGTGAATTTCTTGATGAAGGACTTGCTAGGGATAGAGAGAATGAAATTATTGAAACTGATAATATTGATGAAAGTGATGATGAAGACTCTCCCCCTAATAAATATGAATTGCTTGTTGTTCCTGAGGGTTATGTTATGGATGAAGAAGCTACTAGAGCTATTTTAGCTTGCAATGATAGATATGATCTAAAGAGGTTATTAGCTAAATGGAAGCAGCAATCCCTTAATGCTAGAATGAAACTTGACCCTGCTTTTGCTACTTCACCTATCCGTGTTACTAATAAGGATTATGAATTATCTATTGATCCTGATATAATTAATTTGGTTGAATCTGATCCTTTTTATGGCTATGAATCTGAAACTGTTGTGGCACATCTTACTAAATTAAATGATATAGCTACCATGTTCACTAATGATGAGAGAACTCGCTACTTTTATATCCTTAAAATATTTCCATTCTCATTAAAGGGTGATGCTAAGATATGGTTCAATTCTCTTGATCCTGGTTGTGTGTGTAGTCTCCAGGATATGATTTATTACTTCTCTGCTAAATATTTCCCTGCTCATAAGAAACAAGTTGCCTTAAGGGATATATGTAATTTTGTGCAAATTGAAGAAGAGAGTCTCCCACAAGCTTGGGGGAGGATTCTCCAATTACTTAATTCTTTGCCTGATCATCCTCTTAAGAAAAATGAAATACTTGATATCTTTTATAATGGACTAACCGATGCTTCCAGAGATTACCTGGATAGTTGTGTTGGTTCTGTTTTCAGGGAAAGAACACCGGATGAAGCTGAAATTCTATTGAATAATATGTTGACAAATGAAAATAATTGGACACTTCCTAAGCCAACTCCTGAGCCTATTCCTAAACCAACTCTGAAGAAAAGGGGTGTTCTATTTCTCCGTCCTGAAGATATGCAAGAGGCAAATAAATCCATGAAAGAAAAGGGTATTAAAGCTGAAGATGTTAAGAATTTACCTCCTATTGAAGAGATACATGGTCTTAATTTACCGCCTGTCGAAGAAATGCATAGTTTTAATCCGTCTCCTACTAAAGAAATACATGGTCTTGATAACCCGACACAGGTAGTAAAGATAAATTCTCTCTATAGATATGATAAAGCTGAAATCCCATTTACTAAGTTTGCTAGCCCATGCTTAGATGAGTTTGATAAATTTATTGTTAAGCAAGAAGACTTCAATGCTTATTTTGGTAGAGAATTAAAACGCAGTGCTGATTTGCTTGAACACATGGGTGATTATATGGCTAATGTCAAAGGTGAACTTAAACTTTTTAGTAAACATGCTTATATGGTTACCACTCAAGTAGAACAAGTACTTAAAGCTCAAAATGATTTGCTCAATGAATTGAATTGTAAGAATAATGATTTTGCTGTTAGAGTGGCTACTAGAACTGGTAAAATGACTCAGGAACCTTTGTATCCTGAAGGCCACCCTAAGAGAATTGAGCAAGATTCTCAGAGAAATAATATAGATGCACCTAGTCCTTCTAAAAGGAAGAAAAAGAAAAATGATAGGAGTTTGCATTCTTCTAGTTAACCTATTACTAAAACACCTAAGAATCCAAATGATATTTCGATTTCTGATGCTGAAACACAATCTGGTAATGAACCTGAAACTAGTGATAATGTTAATGATGATGTTCATGTTGATGCTCAACCTAGCAATGGTAATGATATAGAAATTGAACTTGCTGTTGATCTTGATAACCCACAATCAAAGAATCAACGTTATGATAAGAAATACTTTGTTTCTAGGAAACATGGTAAAGAAAGAGAACCATGGGTTCAGAAACACATGCCTTTTCCTCCCAAACCATCCAAGAAAAAGGATGATGTGGATTTTGAGCGCTTTGCTGAAATGATTAGACCTATCTTTTTGCGCATGCGATTACCTGATATGCTTAAAATGAATCCTTATGCTAAGTACATGAAAGAAATTGTCAGTAATAAAGAAAGATACTGGAAGCTGAAATTTCCACCATACTTGCTAATTATACTTTTAAGTGTGGAATACCAAAGAAACTTGGAGATCCAGGAGTACCCACTATACCATGCTCCATTAAAAGAAATTATGTTAAAACTGCTTTATGTGATCTTGGAGCCGGTATTAGTGTTATGCCTCTCTCTCTTTATATCGTACACTTGATTTGAATAAGTTGACACCTACTGAAATATCTTTGCAAATGCCTAATAAATCGGCTGATATACCTGTTGGTATTTGTGAGGATGTGCCTGTTGTGGTTGCAAACATTACTATTTTAACGGACTTTGTTATTCTTGATATTCCCGAGGACGATAGTATGTCTATTATTCTTCGAAGATCCTTTTTGAATACTGCAGGGGCTGTTATTGATTGCAACAAAGGCAATCACACTTTTCATGTTAATGGTAATGAGCATACGGTACACTTTCCGAGGAAACAACCTCAAGTCCACAGTTCTATTGGAAAATTTCATCGATTATTTTTGGAGGTTTTGAATTTCCTCTTCCTACTGTCAAGAAGAAATATGATATTCTTATTGTTGGGGATGTGCATATCCCCGTTGAGGTAACCTAGTGTTATTTGAAAATTCTCCGGTTCCATGTTATTCGGAATGAGTTTGTTAACAAGACCTGATCAACCTTGTTAGTGGATTCCTTTTGATGAGCATGAGATGGATGAATTTAGAAAACACAACTCTCTATACCCTCCTTTTACTTTCTGTTATTTATATTAAATAAAGTAAAAATAGTATTTTTTGTCTGTTATCTGAATTATCCGTGCAATATAAAAATACCCCGAAAATAAAAGTTCTCCAAATGCCCTGAAATTTAAATATGATTTTTTTCTAAAATATTTGAGAATATTTGGCACTGAGAACACAGCAGGGGGGCATCCACCTGGCCACGAGGGTGGAGGGCGCGCCCTACCCCCCTAGGCGCGCCCCCTGCCCCGTGGGCCCACGGTCGCCCTCCTCCACTTATTCCCGCACCCACACACTCCTTCTTCCTCCCACAAATACCATTATCCAGCTCAAGCACGAGTTCTAGATCATTTTGCTGCAATTTTCGATCTCCTTACTCAAAGCACCTCTCACAAAACTGCTTTGGGGGATTGTTCCTTGAAAATAATAAAGAGATTTTTGAGGGGCTCATCGAGCCGAAGCTCGAAGGAAAAGAAAAATGAAAAAGCATAGAGGCCCAAATATAATCGGCCGTGTGAATGGCCCTCCGATGATTTCTTGAGAGCAACCGGGATTTATGATGATTTTATGAACTGGCTAAGAATGCAGGCCTCACCAACTTCCTCCGCGACCAACGCGAACAGTATCTCTTACTCACCAATACTTTTGTGCAAAACTTCTACTATCATCCTAGGGAATCACCTCCTTCAGTAGAGTTTCATTTATATGATGTGGTTAAGAAGATGTCACTAGATGAATTTTGTAGGGTTTGCAAAATACCTTTCGAGGGTAGCCTAGAGGAACCACATCATAAAGATGTGGACGGGTTTATTGACACTATCACTGTAGAGGAAACTAGGAAAGTTTCTGATGCAAGAATCACTAGCATACATTTTCTTGTTTTACGCTACTTTGCAATATTTTCTAGTCGTTGCTTAATTGGTCGCGGAAACTGTGGAAACCTTAGTGTTCCTGATGTTATTATTTTGTTTCATGGCTTATTCCGTGACGACTCTGTTAGTATGGGCAGTAGTATTGCTAAACGGTTAAGTCTGAACCGTACAAAGGGCCCCATCTTTGGTGGTATCTATGTTTCGCGCCTTGCTGCATATTATAACATACCCATTAGGCACTATGAAAAAGAAGAAAAATTGCTGCCTACTGTTTATTTAGATTACAAGAGTATGGTAGCGCATGATTTTATTGTAAAGAATAAGGAAGGGGAGCTTAAATACAAATTGCTCTTGGATAAACGTCATCCTGGGACTATCACCTTGACTGCTCCTTCCTTGTTAGATTTATCCACAGGCCAGTACCTCGTCTCGCCGGAGGATATTCATGCCTACCAGAACCCTACATCAGCCACAGAGCCAGAGTCGGAACCACAAGCTGATCCTCCACGACAGTCTAATTACCAGTGGGATCCGGAGATGATTGCCAATCAGTGGAAATCAGAGTCTTCTTCTTCGCAGTACGACCCCAACTATTACTTTGGATATCCGCCAGCCCAGCCGTGGTCATAGACCAACTTAGGCCAAAAGCCTAAGCTTGGGCGAGTACATATTTCCCACCGACATTACATTCATGTTCACACACTCATTGCTAGTTGTCGGTGCTCATACTTTTTCATTGTATCATCCATGCTAGTCTATTTCCTTTTTATGTTTTCTTCTTGTGTGTTTGATAAACCTTAAGAAAAACCAAAAAAAATAGTTATAGCTTTTTAGCTAGCTTTAATTCCTATGCCTGAAGTAGTAATTAAAAAGAAAACCCAAAAAGATTTCATGTTCTTCTTTTTGCTTGTTGGGAGCTATCCCGTGTAAATAGTTTTATTTCTTTTCTTTTCTTTGGGGGTCGATAGGAGAAGACCATAATTAAATTGTTGAAGTGACTCTTATATGCATTATTGTTGATCTGACAAAAGAGCGCATATTGCCTTGTCTTCTCCTGTTTATTGAATGCTTGCAGATTCCAGCTTAGTACAATGCACGTGCACTATAATTATTATCCACATTGTTCGGTCATGCAAGTGAAAGGCAATTATGACGATATATGATGGACTGACTGAGATGAGAAAAGCTGGTATGAACTCGACCTCTCTTGTTTTGTAAATATGATTAGTTCATCGTTCCTGATTCAGCCTATTATGAATAAACATGTTTGCAATGACTATTAGAGATCATAGTTTCTTATGCCATGCTTAATTAGCTAGGAGCTTATAATGGTTTACCTTGCATGCCAACATGCTATTAAAATGGTTGTGTTGTGGTATGATAGGGTGGTATCCTCCTCTAAATGATTTAAGTGACTTGACTTGGCACATGTTCAGGCATGTAGTTGAAACAAAATCAACATAGCCTTCACGATATTTATGTTCATGATGGATTATATCCTAATCATGCTTGCATTCGGTGTTTATTAATTTTAATGCGTGTTCATGACTGTTGTCGCTCTCTAGTTGGTCGCTTCCCAGTCTTTTTCTAGCCTTCACCTGTACTAAGCGGGAATACTGCTTGTGCACCCAATCCCATAAACCCCAAAGTTATTCCATATGAGTCCACCATACCTACCTATATACGGTATCTACCTGTCGTCCCAAGTAAATTTGTATGTGCCAAACTCTAAACCTTCAAATAAATATCCTGTCTTGTATGCTCGAACAGCTCATGTATCAACTAGGGTTGTCCGTATCTTCCATGTTAGGCGGGTTATTCTCAAGAGGAGTGGACTCCGCTCCTCACTCACGAGAAAATGGCTGGTCACCGGGATGCCCAGTCCCATGCTTTATGCAAATCAAATCAAAATAATTGCAAACAAAACTCCCACGGGACTGTTGTTAGTTGGAGGCACTCGTTGTTTCGAGCAAGCCATGGATTGATGCTTGTTGGTGGAGGGGGAGTATAAACTTTACCATTATGTTTGGGAACCGCCTATAATGCGTGTAGCATGGAAGATATCGCCATCTCTTGGTTGTAATGTTGACAATGAAAGTATACCGCTCAAAATATTATTCATCTCTATTTTCAAATCGAGCTCTGGCACCTCTACAAATCCCTGCTTCCCTCTGCGAAGGGCCTATCTATTTACTTTCATGTTGAGTCATCACCCTCTTATTAAAAAGCACCAGTTGGAGAGCACCACTGTCATTTGCATTCATTACTGTTAGTTTACATTGAGTATGACTTGACTGGATCTCTTTTACCATGAATTACAATGTCTAGTCAGTCCTTGATCATTGAAGGTGCTCTGCATTTATGTTTTGCGGTCTCAGAAAGGGCTAGCGAGATACCATCTTGTTATATCATATTATGATTTTTTTGAGAAAGTGTTGTCTTCCGAGATTTATTATTATTGCTCGCTAGTTGATTATGCCATTGATATGAGTAAACATGAGACTGAGAGTTATTGAGAGTATGGTTAGTTCATAATCTTTGTTGAAAACTTGAATGATGGCTTTACATATTTACAACAACAAGAGCAAACAGAGTTTGTAAAAGATTTTCTTTATCACTTACAGTTTGTCAACTGAATTGCTTGAGGACAAGCAAAGGTTTAAGCTTGGGAGAGTTGACACGTCTCCGTCGTATCTACTTTTCCAAACACTTTTGCCCTTGTTTTGGACTCTAACTTGCATGATTTGAATGGAACTAACCCAGACTGACGTTGTTCTCAGCAGAATTGCCATGGTGTTATTTATGTGTAGAAACAAAAGTTATCGGAATGACCTGAAACTCCATGGAGATTATTTTTGGAAATAATAAAAAATACTGGCAAAGAATCAAGGGCAGGGGCCCACACCCTAGCCACGAGGGTGGGGGCGCGCCCCCTGCCTCGTGGGCCCCCTGGAGCTCCACCAACCTCAACTCCAACTCCATATATTCGTGTTCGGGGAGAAAAAAATAAATAAGAAGGATTCATCGCGTTTTACGATACGGAGCCGCCACCAAGACCTAAACTCTCTCGGGAGGGCTGATCTGGAGTCCGTTCGGGGATCCGGAGAGGGGAATCCGTCGCCGTCATCATCATCAACCATCCTCCATCACCAATTTCATGACGCTCGCCGCCGTGCATGAGTAATTCCATCGTAGGCTTGCTGGACGGTGATGGGATGGATGAGATTTATCATGTATCCACTATGTTCTGAGATTGATGTTGCTATGACTTTGCTATGCTTAATGCTTGTCACTAGGGCCCGAGTTCCATGATTTCTGATCTGGACCTATTATGTTTTCATGAATATATGGGAGTTCTTGATCCTATCTTGCAAGTCTATAGTCACCTATTATGTGTTATGATCCGGCAACCCCGAAGTGACAATAATCGGGACCACTCCCGGTGATGACCGTAGTTTGAGGAGGTCATGTATTCACTATGTGTTAATGCTTTGGTCCGGTACTCTATTAAAAGGAGGCCTTAATATCCCTTAGTTTCCGCTAGGACCCCGCTGCCACGGGAGGGTAGGACAAAAGATGCCATGCAAGTTCTTTTCCATATGCACGTATGACTATATTCGGAATACATGCCTACATTACATTGATGAGTTGGAGCTAGTTCTGTGTCACCCTAGGTTATGACTGTTACATGATGAACCGCATCCGGCATAATTCTCCATCACTGATCCATTGCCTACGAGCTTTCCATATATTGTTCTTCGCTTATTTACTTTTCCGCTGCTATTGTTACAATCACTACAAAATACCAAAAACATTCCTTTTGCTACCATTACCACTACTATCATATTACTTTGCTACTAAATACCTTGCTGCAGATATTAAGTTTCCAGGTGTGGTTGAATTGACAACTCAGCTGCTAATACTTGAGAATATTCTTTGGCTCCCCTTGTGTCGAATCAATAAATTTGGGTTGAATACTATACCCTCGAAAACTGTTGCGATCCCCTATACTTGTGGGTTATCAAGCCTCCATCTCAGGCAAACACCCTTACACCCCACACTCTAGCCTATACCTACAATCTCACAAAACGTAGTGAACCCTCCTCCACCTAGTCCTGCCGCCTTCCATTCCTTGAGCTCATCCAAAATGGCAATGGACAGGCCATGCGCCTGCAGTTGTTGGCTAATCCTGTTGAAAATTCTCGCGTTTCGTTGCTTCCAGAGTGCTCAGATTGTGGCGATAACTAAAGTGTCAAAGCCTCGCTTCCCACTCTTCCTAAAGAAGCTCCTACCCGCAAGCCACCAGTCCAACAAGGTGTCCTGCGGCTCCGGGATGTGGCCCGGTAGACCAAGTGTGTCCCAGATATAGTGCCACACTTCTCTGGCATACACACACTGCACCAAGATGTGCTCCGCATTGTCTTCCTCTTGGAGACATGTATAGCAGGCCGAGGGCTCCTCCTGCCAGCCGTGCCTCGCTCTCCTATCCGACGTCCAAATACGATGCTGCACCGCCAGCCATGCAAATAGTTTACACTTGAGGAGCGCCCAACTTTTCCAAATGCAAGAGGCATACGGCACCCTCTCCACTCGAAGACATAATCTGTGATAGGTGGACCGAGCGGTGTAGCGGCCAGACGGGTCCGCCGCCCAAGAGAACAGATCATCACTATTCGGGTCCCGAATGACCATGCTTACTGCCAAGTTGAGATGCAAGAGTTGCAGGTGGCTCCCAAAGTTCAGCTCCCCGGTTAGGTCATGAATCCACCTGCCATTGGTCAGCCCCTCCTGCACCGTCCTCCTGTTAACAGTGCGTGTGTCCACTAAGCATGTAGAAGCGGTGCAATGTCCTTAATAGCAAAGTCGTGGATCCATCTATCCCTCTAGAACAACACCTTGTCTCCCCTACCTACTACGATATGAACTAGACTGTCAAACACATCTCTGTCCACGGGCATTGAAAGCCCTTGCCACGGCCTCACAGGTTTAGTACATCGAAGCCACTCCCAACGAACTTGTAGAGCCAGGCTTTGGAGCCGCAGGTCCCGCACACCGAGGCCACCGAGCCAGGTTGGCTTACAAACCAAGTTCCAGGCAACCAGGCATTGGCCTCCGTTAGCCTTGTTTTTGCCTGCCCAAAAGAAACCAAGCATCCACTGCTCAATTCCTTCGAATACCCAGAGCGGAGCATCGTCAATCATGAAGTGATGTATTGGTTTTGCAGCTATCACCGACTTCACCAACACGAGCCTACCGGGACGATGCAATAGCCCTCTCTGCCATGCCGGGGCAAAACCCTTAGCACGATCCAGCAAGGGTTGCCATTCCGCTCTAGTCACCTGCCGAATAGCCAGTTACAAACCAAGATATTTACATGGAAAGTTCCCTATGCGGCATCTAAGCGTCAACTCCACCCGGTTCCTGTCTTCCTCACACCCCTGGATCATGACCGCAAGTGATTTGTTGTAGTTCACTCTCAAGCCCGACGCGTCACCAAATGCCTTAAGAGCAGCGATGATGAAGTTGAGATCCGGCTCCCTTGGTTTAACAAATAGGGCAACATCATCAGAATATACTGAGACTGATTGGTGTGCCGCTATGCCCGAGAAAGAACTGATCACTCCCAAATTCGCGGCCTTCACCATGATCTTGGAGAGAACGTCCATAGCAATCACAAACAACAAGGGTGAAACTGGATCTCCTTGCCTCAAACCTTTGACATGGACGAAACTTCGGCCAGGCACACCATTCACGAGCACTTTGGTGTTAGCAGTCCTGAGTAGGATGCCAATCCACTCGCACCATTTTTTCCAAAGCCCTTACTTCTCATCAACTAAAAAAGAAACGGCCAAGCGAGCGAGTCAAACGCGCGTGATATGTCCAACTTGAGGAAAACATCCGCCTCCTTCCTCACATGGATCTTTCTCACAACTTGTCTTACCAAAAGAAAGTTATCATGTAAATGCCTCCCACAAATAAAAGTCGATTGATTGACCGTCACAATATCCTTCATCCTCCTCCGAGCCCTATTCACCAACATTTTGGCAAAAATCTTAGCCGCATTATGGGTGAGGCTGATCGGCCTATAATACCATAATTCCTCGGTGTTAGACTTTTTGGGGATGAGCACAATGTGTGCCTGGTTGAGCCTGCCAAACCCCTGTCCATCACCCACATAAAGTTTAAGAAACACCGCCATCATATCATGCTTAATGATATGCCAAGCCTTTTGGTAGAAAGTGTTTATAAATCCATCCGGCCCCGGAGCCCTATCCGACGGCATCTCCTTGATGGTGTTCCAAACTTCCTCCTCCGTGAAAATGGCATCCAGCTCCGAGAGCTCGTGCTCCTCCATCTCCAGGAACTGAAGGTTCACATTAGCCTCCCGCGTCGACGCACGTCCCAACAGGTTTGCATAAGCATTTATGAAGAGCTCTTCCTTCCTCACTTGGTCCATGATCAACTCAACATTGTGCCTCAGATGTGGGATGAATTTTTTTGTCCTCCGGCCATTCGCCACCGCTTGGAAGAGTTTGGTATTTGCATCCCCTTCCCTAATCCAATGGAGGCACGACCGTTTCCGCTCTATTGTGTTCTGGAGGGAGGCCAAGCCCAGCACCATCCTCTTAAGCATGCGTCGCAACCATCGTTCTTCCATCGTCAAACCATGGTCCTCCATAGCCCTATCCAACTGAAGAATGACATAGTTCGCTATCGCCAACTGGACCTTGATATTACCGGATTTCCTCTGTCCCCAAGCTTGCAAAGCCATGGCGGTGTTCCTGAGCAGCACATCAAGTCGTTTGAAAGGATCAACAATTGCTTCGTCGCACACCCAAGCATCCTTTACCGCGTGCTCGAATCCCTCCAACCGAGTCCAGTATAGCTCAAATCTAAACCTTCTCTTGGCACAGAAAGGTGCCGATGTGGAAAGATGGAGCGGTGCGTGGTCCGAAATGTTCGTGGATAACGCTTGAAGAAGAACATCTGGAAAGTGCAACTCCCACTCCACCGAGACGAGAACCCTGTCAATCTTGGTCATCACCACCTGTTCCCTCTCATTAGACTAAGTAAAACGCATCCCATGCATGCAAATCTCCTTGAGCTCGTTGTTCTCCACAAACTTCCTAAACCTCCTCATCATATTACGGTTGAGATTCACGTTGTTCTTCTCATTGGCATTAAGGATCATGTTGAAATCCCCTAACACCATCCACGGTCCCGGGCACAAGTCACGTCTATGTTGGAGTTCCACCAAAAATTGAGTCTTGAGCTCATCGCCCTGGGGGCCATATACCACCATAAGCCACAAATCCCACCCATCCTTATTGTGCACCTATCCCGTGAGGGCGAAGTTATCGAAGCTGAAGTTATCCAACATCAAAACGGAAGTGTCCCACCCTACAAGAATGCCACCCCGAGTATCCATCGCCGGCAAGTAAGCGAAGCCATCAAAGGATGGCTCTATGCATTGCATAACCACAAAAGCATCAATTACATCGAGTTTAGTCTCTTGAAGACACACCAAGTTAACCTTGGCTTCACTGATAAAATCCATCACAGCATTCCTTTTGGACATGTTGTTAAGCCCCCGCACGTTCCAACATAGCACTTGAGGGTTCCAATCCATGAGACCAAATGGATCCACCCAGCACACCCACAAAGGGATGCATCAAGCCGCCCCAACCACCACCGTTGTGCCCGCACTCATTTCTTGCATCGGTGGCACTTCCTTTCCGAACATCGCCGCAATCACCCTGATGTGTTGCTCCCTCAAAGGTGACTCAAATAGATCTGCCAACTCCGTGATATGATCATCATTGCCCTCCAAGTCATCTGGAACAATACCCAATGCTCGCATGAGTACGTTCTCGGTCTGGGTCGCCTTGCTCCTAGAAGCAGGAGCTCTCTTGGTGCTTCGCGTCGCTCTACGCGGTGTGAATGGCTCGGCGTCCGGCCTCAATGTGGACCGCACCTCCAAAAGTAACGGCAGCGCAAGCTTCTTCATGAGTGTGTTGCAAAACCACTTCAATTTCCCGAACACAATCGACTCTTGAGGAGTCATTTCATCTCTGCCAGTGGGCCCCGCATTTGCATGGCCAAATCAACGTCCTGCATGACTGGCATGGGTACCAATGAATCCTGGCTCGCCACTTGTACTCGCACGTCCACGGATGCGGGGGATTCTTCCTCAATGATTGCCCGCACCGGATCCCCTGCGTTAGTCGACATCACCTCGGGATACCCTTTGTCCCCACCCACCTGCGCAGGCGCAGCTCGCTCCACCTCTACAGTTGTCGCATCCGGATCCTCTATGGCCGTCACCTCGTCCTGCACGCAACCGACAAGGGGTGCAGCCAATGGCAGCACAGCCACCACAGACTGTGCTTCCACCGACCGGATCGCCCTCTGATCAGACCGAACTGGCAACACCTGCTCATCAGCCCTGTGGACAGTCTGTATCACCTCGGGCTCCGCAGCCAGTGCTGTCACAGATGCCGCCACAGGGCCCACCAGCTGCGCACTCTCCTGCCCAATCACTAGCTGATCCATCGCATCCAACAATGGCTCCTGGATAGGCTGCACTGGCCTCGACCTCTGCTCCTGAATCAATAATCCCCGCCCTGTGCTGCCTTGAGCATTTGAATTATTCGCCAACTCGGTCTTCCTCGCACGAGCTTCGGCCCCACCCAGACGGTCAAAAGCTGAGTGACGACGCGTCAACCTATCCTGAACCGTGGTTTTGCCCTCTCTCCCGCCCCACCTGACGCACTGTCGCCATGGGGGGATCCTCCACTCCTCCCTCTCCTGACCCTCAAGCACCACACCGGCGTAACTCCGGCCAGCCGAAGCAGGGGCTCCACCAGACGCGTTATCCCCACGGACGTCACGAACACCAAAGTGCCAGGCATAGCGACGGGTTGTCTCACCCCCTCCCATGTCAAAGTCTGAGTCCGACAAGCCACTCTGGCCGCTCCCCGACGATCCACCCCGCAAGAACCAAGGCTCCTCGCCGTCCGGGAAGGAAGTAACCGAGTTGAGGTGAATCAACACTCGATACTGCAACGTCTTGGGCTGGTAGACGTCTCTCTGCTCCTCCAGCTCCGGCACCGCCAGCCACTTGCGGGTGGGAATTGAGTCAGGGTCCGCCATCCAGGCCAGCAGCTTGAAGGACGCCAAATCCGACCTCGGTGAAGTCTCCGGCACCACCGACTCGATGAAACAAGACCCCCCAGCAGACTCTCTACCACTGTAACACCCCGGATGTAACTTTCCCTATTTGTACTCCAACTCTTGCCATTTCCGGCGTTAAGTTATTTATTTCCTCGGGTTCGGGTCTTTGTCTCTGTGTGTTGTTTTTTGTTGTCATGCATCTCATATCATGTCATCATGTGCATTGCATTTGCATACGTGTTCGTCTCATGCATTCGAGCATTTTCCCCGTTCCCCATTTTACATTCCGGCGCTTCGCTCTCCTCCGGTGGTCATTTCTAGCTTTCTTTCGTGTGTGGGGATTAAAAATTTCCGGATTGTACCGAGACTTGCCAAGCGGCCTTGGTTTACTACCGGTAGACCGCCTGTCAAGTTTCGTATCATTTGGACTTCGTTTGATACTCCAACGGTTAACCGAGGGACCGAAAAGGCCTCGTGTGTGTTGCAGCCCAACACCCCTCCAATTTGGCCCAAAACCCACCAAACTCTGCTCCATGTCCTAGAGCATTCGATCACGATCGTGTGGCCGAAAACCGCACCTCATTTGGACTCTCCTAACTCCACTTATGCCTATAAATACACCCCCTCCGTTTTCGGATCTCCCCTCTCCCCGAAACCCTAAAAAAAATCCCCAGATCCGCCGCCGGACGTGTCCGGACGAGCCGGACAGCGTCCGGTTCCCGCCGCCGCCTCTCCCGAGCCAACACGTGGCGCGCCTCCCTCCACCCGTCGCCGGCCCGCGAGCCCGTCCCCGGCCCCCGAAGCCCATCGGCCTCCCGCCGCTGCCTGGGTGCCCACGCCGCCCGACCGGCCTCGCGCCGCCGCCGCGCCGCTCGACCGGCCTCGTGCCGCCGC
>NC_041384.1:76118697-76147589 GCF_002162155.2 Triticum dicoccoides
CCGCCGGAAGCCGCCGCCGCCGCCGCCCCGACCGCTCCGGCCGACCTACCTCCTCTCCGGCGAGACCCCGACACCGGCGACCTGGGACCCGCCTCCTGTGAACAGTGCAGCACCGCGCCTCGGTTTCCGTGCGAACCCTAGATCCAGATCCAGAGGTTGTTTTTTTGCTAAGTCCCTAGATTTTTTACTCCATATGCTCCTGCTCGAGGCCCCGTAACTTTGCATCCGTAGCTCTGATTTGGTCATATAGTATATCAAAATGTTCGCCTCGACGAGTACATCATTTCATTCTATTGCCTCATTTTCATTTGAGCTCATCTTGATGCCCGAAATGCTGTTAGAATGAGGCTTCGTGAGTTAATTGTCAGATATGCTAGTTCATCTTAGACTTTTGTCATTTTTGCCATAATTATTGTATGCATGATATGCCTGTGAGTCCTTCATATGTTTTGTTAAGGATTTTGTCTTCTTTCCAGAGGTGCAACCCATGCATTTTTGTGATGTGTGTGGTGACTTGTGCAAGCTTGCAAAGTGAGACACCCGGTAAATCTGTTTTCAGGGACTTAGTAGTTTTCACTAAGTCCTGGGATTATTTAGTTCATGATGCCATATGTTCAGCTTGTTTCCTAGCGATCCGTGCCTCTTTTGAGGATGATTAGTAAAGGAGTTTTGTTAATCATGTTATGCTCTATACATCCATGTGTTTACTTGCAATTATGGAGCACCCTAGCTTGAGTCAATCGAGCTCTACTTTTGCTTCGTTGTGAATCTGGGCAGATCGTCAACTAGTTTGCGATTTTGCCGATGTTATTGTAGTTGATCCGTGCATGCTATGCCATTGTTCTTGCCATGTCTAGCTTGTATTTTGTGCCTTATTTATGGGTGTATGCTTGCCTTGACATGACTTGCACCGTAGTGAGTGCATCGAGCTCGTTTACATGCCTTCGTGAGTTATATTTCAGCATGTCCCAGTTTTCACTAAGTCTGAAAACTGATTGTGTTTTTGCTATATTCGTGTGCTTGTTAGTATATTTTGTGAACCCTTTTGGCCCCAGGTTACTCTGGGTCTTTTGTTAAGCTTGTTGAGTAGCTCCATGCCATGTTCTTACTTGTCTTAATCAGGTCATGTATCATGTTGTTTTGCTGCTCCGAAGAGGGCTTCGTGATCTGAAATTTCAGACAAGTAATAATTTCACCAAGTCTGAAATCTGTTTTGCATTTGCGTTTTTGCCATGCTTGTTTGAACCTGTTAATGGATGAATTGGCCGTAGCTCAGTGCTAGACTTTTGTTAAGCATCTTGTGTGCATCCCTGCCATGTATTTTGTTTTCATGTTTGGTGGCTGTAGCATACTCATCTCATTGCATTTAGATGCCTACTTGCTGTAAATCGCAGACCGGTGTCAATTTTGAATCGCTTGCCATTTCCAAACCGTAACTCCGATTCCGGCGTTCTTTATATCATTTTCAAGCGATTTCATCTCATCTTTCCAGTGGCACACTTGGATTTCCAAGTTGAGGCCAGGTTCATGCATTTCCTGTCATATCTTGCATTTTGCATCCCGCATCGCATCCCGCATAGCATATCATCTTTGCATCGTGTTGTTCGAGTTTGCACGTGGTTGATTGTATCCTTGTTGCTTGTTTGTATTGTTTGGGTAGATTCGGGAGACGAGTTCGCTAACGAGGAGTCCGTTGAGTTTGCTCTTGAGGATCCAGTCAACTCTGACAACTGTGCAGGCAAGATGATCATACCCTCGAAATCACTACTATCATTGCTATGCTAGTTTGCTCGCTCTTTGCTATGCCAATGCTACGATGCCTACCATTTGCTTGTCAGCCTCCCAATTGCCATGTCAAACCTCTAACCCACCATTGTCCTAGCAAACCGTTCACTGGCTATGTTACCGCTTTGCTCAGCCCCTCTTATAGCGTTGCTAGTTGCAGGTGAAGATTGGAGGCCGTTCCTTGTTGGAACATCTTTTATTTACTTGTTGGGATATCATTATATTGCTATGTTATCTTAATGCATCTATATACTTGGTAAAGGGTGGAAGGCTCGGCCTCTCACCTAGTGTTTTGTTCCACTCTTGCCGCCCTAGTTTCCGTCATATCGGTGTTATGTTCCCGGATTTTGCGTTCCTTACGCGGTTGGGTTATAATGGGAACCCCTTGATAGTTCGCCTTGATTAAAGCTTTTCCAGCAATGCCCAACCTTGGTCTTACCATTTTCCTCCTAGCCTCTTTTTTCCCTTGGGTTTCCGGAGCCCAAGGGTCATCTTATTTTAAACCCCCCCGGGCCAGTGCTCCTCTGAGTGTTGGTCCAAATAGAGCCACTTGCAGCGCCACCTCGGGGCAACTTGAGGGTTGGTTTTAGTTGTACGTAGTGTTCATCTGAGTGTGCCCTGAGAAAGAGATATGTGCAGCTCCTATCGGGATTTGTCGGCACATTCGGGCGGTGTTGCTGGACTTGTTTTAACCTGTCGAAGTGTCTTGAATTACCGAGATACCGAGTCTGGTCGGAACGTCTTGGGAGGAGGTCTATTCCTTCTTGACCGTGAGAGCTTGTCATGGGCTAAGTTGGGACTCCCCTGCAGGGATTGAACTTTCGAAAGCCGTGCCCGCGGTTATGGGCAGATGGGAATTTGTTAATGTCCGGTTGTAGATAACTTGAACCTTAATTAATTAAAATGAATCAACCGAGTGTGTTACCATGATGGCCTCTTCTCGGCGGAGTCTGGGAAGTGGACACGGTGTTGGAGTAATGTTTGCGCAAGTTGTTCTCTAGTTTCTTGCTCGTGCTTTGCCTCCTCTTCTCGCTCTCTTTTGCGAATAAGTTAGCCACCATACTTGCTAGTCGCTTGCTGCAGCTCCACTCATATTTTACCTTGCCATACCTATTAGCTTGAATAGTCTTGATCGCGAGGGTGCGAGATTGCTGAGTCCCTGTGGCTCACAGATTACTATTACACCAGATGCAGGGCCTGATGATTCCTCTCCAGGAGACGCGTATGAGCTCAAGTGGGAGTTCAACGAAGACTCTCAACGATACTACATTTCCTTTCCCGATGATCAGTAGTGGTGCCCAGTTGGGGGTGATTGGGACCGTGTCGCATGTTGGGTTCTCTTTTATTTTGGCGCCGTAGTCAGGCCTTGAGTGTATGGATGATGTAATGTTATTTATGTACTTGATTGATGTGGCAAGTGTAAGCCAACTATGTTATCTCCCCTTTATTATTCACATTACATGGGATGTTGTGAAGATTTCCTAACTTGCGACATATGCCTTCAATGCGATTATGTCTCTAAGTCGTGCCTCGACACGTGGGAGCTATAGCCGCATCGAGGGTGTTACAACCACCTCCAGCTCCCATGCGTGCGGAGGAATGCCCTCCAGCTCCAAGCAAACTCTGGTCTGAAGCGCCACAAACACTGCCTGATTCTGCCGGATCCATTGCCGGAAAGACAGTCTCTTTCCCTAAAACTCGAGCACAGGTTGCAGCCCGACGTGAATGCGGTCTTCCTTCCTCGTAAACACCACCAGGAAATCCTTAGGGCGAAACTTGTGCACCGAAACTCTCTCAGCAGGAATCCCCAATCTATCCCGCAGCGCAAGTAAAACCAACTCCGGCGAGAGCTTCGAACGATCACCACCGATGTACACCACCATGGCATGCCGCAGCCTTTCCTCAAGGTGCACCACCGCGCGAGTTCTCCTGACCACACAAAGATCTGCTGGCACCATGTCTAGATCCTCCACAACTGAGAGACGCGGGGGCGCTAATCGTAGCCAGTCCGCCGGCGGAGCCACCCCTGACAAGATCCTAGGGGACGGCCTGACAGACGTCGGCACACCATCGCCACCACTGGAGGAACCCAAAGCAGCATCACCCACGGGGGCCACCACCCTCCGAGCGACCTTGGCCGCAGCGTCGCGCCAGAGATCCTCCACCGGCGAAGGACTGCGAGGGTGCTTGCATTGGCTAGCGACATGGCCGGGCAAGCCACAACGGAGGCAGACAACCTGATTGGTGCAATCCTTCAAAAAGTGACCTTTCTCCAGACACTTGAAACAACGATCCCTCATCTCCGGCGAAACCTCTCCGCGACCCAGCAAGACCCGACGTGAGTCCACCACTGGCAGCCCAGCCTCCCGGCGGCGCTTCCAGAGGGTGCGCTTCGACGTCGGAGCCTCCTGCCATGGCACGATGCGGCGAGAGGAAGCAGCCAAAGGGTCCACCACCATCTCCCTCACCGGGGCATCCGTGAGACCGCCACCGGCATCCGCTGCAGCCGAGCCCTCCGTCGCAGAGGAGAGGCCGAGGCCGAAAACCACGGGGCGCTCCCCATGGTACGAAGAGGAGGCAGAGCGCGGGTTCGCCGCCATGAGGGGCATATCTGGCAGCCGCGACGAGACGAGACGAGGGCAACCCCCGGGGTGGCCGCCGTTGCCTGGGTGGCCGACGGCGGGACCGTGGCCGCCGGAGCCGGAGTGGCTAGCGGCGGGTATGTGGACGCCGGCGCCGGAGTAGCGCACGGCGGGAAAGGGGGAGTGTTGGTGTCAAAACCGGCGGATCTTGGGTAGGGGGTCCCGAACTGTGCGTCTAAGGCGGATGGTAACAGGAGGCAGGGGACACAATGTTTTACCCAGGTTCGGGCCCTCTTAATGGAGGTAAAACCCTACGTCCTGCTTGATTAATATTGATGATATGGGTAGTACAAGAGTAGATCTACCACGAGATCAGAGAGGCTAAACCCTAGAAGTTAGCCTATGGTATGATTGTATGTTGTCCTACGGACTAAAACCCTTCGGTTTATATAGACACCGGAGAGGTTAGGGTTACACAAGGTCGGTTACAAAGGAGGAGATACACATATCCATATTGCCTAGCTTGCCTTCCACGCCAAGTAGAGTCCCATCCGGACACGAGACGAAGTCTTCAATCCTGTATCTTCATAGTCTAACAGTCCGGCCAATGGAGATAGTCCGGCTGTCCGGAGACCCCCTAATCCAGGACTCCCATAGTAGCCCCTGAACCAGGCTTTCAATGACGATGAGTCTGGCGCACAGTATTGTCTTCGGCATTGCAAGGCGCGTTCCTCCTCCGAATATACCACGGAAGAATCCGAACATAAGGATAGTGTCCGACCCTGCAAAATAAGTTCCACATACCACCGTAGAGAGAATACTATTTCCACAAATCCAATTTGCTGACTTGTTTTAGCAACACGACATTACGTCACGGCCCGGTGATTATTCGAACCATTTCCTTTAACTAGCCCCGCACATAACGCGAGGCAGATTTTTGACACGTCTTGTCAAAGCAGAGATCGTGTCCCCCTAATTACGGGATTCTCATCAATACGGTCGTGGGTAACCCAACCGTGTCTAGGACTCCTAGATTATAGGCAAGTCCCAAACGGCTATGGAGACGACGCTTGATATTCACCCTCTTTATAAAGGGACAAGGCTTTTACTTTTTTCCCTCCCGTGCTCAATCGAATCCTTCCCCCGCCTCGAGTTCTAACACCCAAAGCCCAGGTCAGGTGCTTCGGACCTTCAATCATGTCCGGATCTAGCCTTCAAGGCCGGTGGATGCCCTCCTCCCTTACGGAAGAGGATATCAAGAAGTTGAGGGAGGCCAGATACCTGACCGCCGAGGTTTCACATCGGCTGCCTGCCCGAGGGCAGGTCGTCCCTACTCCTGAACCCAACGAGAATGTTGTGTTCATCTCCCACTTCCTACGAGTTCTAGGCCTCACCATGGATCCCTTTGTTAGGGGTTTGATGTTCTATTATGGGCTAGATTTCCATGATCTAGCCCTGGACTCCTTTCTCCATATCTTGACATTCATTGTCATGTGTGAGGCCTTCCTCCGCATTACCCCTCACTTCGGCCTGTGGCTCAAGACCTTTGACGTGAAGCCGAAGATGGTCGAGGGGCAGTATGCAGCGTGCGGAGGCGCATTAATAAGCAAGATAGCAGGAGCTCCGTGGCCCAAAGGTTCCTTTCCAGAGGCGTCCGGATTATGGCAATAGGAGTGGTTTTACATCACAGCTCCTAGAAGTGCCAAGTGGGTGGTTGCCCCTGCTTTCCGCTCAGGCCCTCCACCACAACAGATGTCATGGATTAGCAGAGCAGTGAGCTGGGGTCCAGCCAAGGACGTGCCTATACTACAGAGCCGCATTCGCGATCTCTTCGAAGGAGATTTCAGTCTGGTTATGGTGGCGTAAGTCATGCTGGTTCGTCGAGTCCAGCCTTGCAAACGCCGGCCCCTCCGCATGTGGGAGTTCAACCCAGAAGGGTCGCGTACTATTCAGAATTTCCTCGGCCTCACACACGAGGAGATGTACAAATCATTCTTTGAACCACAAATAGAGTGTCTAGATACTACCGAGGACGCGGGCCTGAGCAGCAACCATACCGCCGACCAAGTGAGTAATCCTTTAGCCAAACACACCGTCGTTTATTTATCATGACGTCATTCTGAGAAATCGCTCTTTGACTAGGACTGGCTAACAAAGGCGAAGATGATTCGGTATTCGGCCCCCCTTTTTGAGGGTTTGGAGAATCTGGTACTGGAAAAGATGCTCGAGCTAGCACCTTGCCCGGAGCCCTCAAAGGAAGATAATGTTGGGGAACGTTGCAGAAAACAAAAATTTTCCTACTCGTTTCACCGAGATCATCTAGGAGTTCATCTAGCAACGAGTGATTAGATGCATCTACATACCTTTGTAGGTCGCGAGCGGAAGCGTTCAAAAGAACGGTGATGATGTAGTCGTACTCGACGTGATCCAAATCACCGATGACCAGCGCCGAACGGACGGCACCTCCGCGTTCAACACACGTACGGAACAGCCACGTCTCCTCCTTCTTGATCCAGCAAGGGAGGGAGGAGAGGTTGAGGGAGATGGCACCAGCAGCAGCATGACGGCGTGGTGTTGATGGAGCTGCAGTACTCCGGCAGAGCTTCGCTAAGCACTATGGAGGTGGAGGAGGTGTTGGAGAGGGAGAAGGAGGCAACCAAAGGCCAAGGCGTTCAGGTATGAAGTCCCTCCTCTCCCCCACTATATATAGGAGGACCAAGGGGGGGGGCCGTCCCTAGGAGATCCAATCTCCTAGGGGGTGCGGCGGCCAAGGGGGTTTCCCTCCCCCCCAAGGCACCTAGGAGGTGCCTTCCCCTCCTAGGACTCTTTCCCCCTTAAACCCTAGGCGCATGGGCCTATGTGGGACTGGTGCCCTTGGCCCATTAGGCCAAGGCGCACCCCCTACAGCCCATGTGGCCCCCCGGGACAGGTGGACCCACCTGGTGGACCCCCGGGACCCTTCCGGTGGTCCCGGTACAATACCGATAACCCCGAAACTTGTCCCGATGCCCGAAACAGGACTTCCCATATATAAATATTTACCTCCGGACCATTCCGGAACTCCTCGTGACGTCCGGGATCTCATCCGGGACTCCGAACAACATTCGGGTTACTGCATATACATATCCCTACAACCCTAGCGTAACTGAACCTTAAGTGTGTAGACCCTACAGGTTCGGGAGACAAGCAGACATGACCAAGACGACTCTCCGGTCAATAACCAACAGCGGGATCTGGATACCCATGTTGGCTCCCACATGCTCCACGATGATCTCATTGGATGAACCACGATGTCGAGGATTCTATCAACCCCGTACGCTATTCCCTTTGTCTATCGATATGTTACTTGCCCGAGATTCGATCGTCGGTATCCCAATACCTCGTTCAATCTCGTTACCGACAAGTCACTTTACTCGTACCGTAATGCATGATCCCGTGACCAGACACTTGGTCACTCTGAGCTCATTATGATGATGCATTACCGAGTGGGCCCAGTGATACCTCTCCGTCATACGGAGTGACAAATCCCAGTCTTGATCCATGTCACCCAACAGACACTTTCGGAGATACCCGTAGTCTACCTTTATAGTCACCCAGTTACGTTGTGACGTTTGGCAAACCCAAAGCACTCCTACGGTATCCGGGAGTTACACGATCTCATGGTCTAAGGAAAAGATACTTGACATTGGAAAACTCTAGCAAACGAACTTATACGATCTTGTGCTATGTTTAGGATTGGGTCTTGTCCATCACATCATTCTCCTAATGATGTGATCTCGTTATCAATGACATCCAGTGTCCATAGTCAGGAAACCATGACTATCTGTTGATCAACGAGCTAGTCAACTAGAGGCTCACTAGGGACATGTTGATGTCTGTTATTCACACATGTATTACGATTTCCGGATAACACAATTATAGCATGAATAAAGACAATTATCATGAACAAGGAAATATAATAATAATGCTTTTATTTTGCCTCTAGGGCATATTTCCAACAGTCTCCCACTTGCACTAGAGTCAATAATCTAGTTACATTGTGATGAATCGAACACCCATGGAATTCTGGTGTTGATCATGTTTTGCTCTAGGGAGAGGTTTAGTCAACGGATCTGCTACATTCAGGTCCGTATGTACTTTACAAATCTCTATGTCTCCATCTTGAACATTTTCACGAATGGAGTTGAAACGACGCTTGATGTGCCTTGTCTTCTTGTGAAACCTGGGATCCTTGGCAAGTGCAATAGCTCCAGTGTTGTCACAGAAGAGCTTGATCGGCCCCGACGCATTGGGTATGACTCCTAGGTCGGTGATGAACTCCTTCACCCATATTGCTTCATGTGCTGCCTCCGAGGCTGCCATGTACTCCGCTTCACATGTAGATCCCGCCACGACGCTTTGCTTGCAACTGCACCAGCTTACTGCCCCACCATTCAAAATATACATGTATCCGGTTTGTGACTTAGAGTCATCCAGATCTGTGTCGAAGCTAGCGTCGACGTAACCCTTTACGACGAGCTCTTCGTCACCTCCATAAACGAGAAACATTTCCTTAGTCTTTTCAGGTACTTCAGGATATTCTTGACCGCTGTCCAGTGTTCCTTGCCGGGATTACTTTGGTACCTTCCTACCAAACTTACGGCAAGGTTTACATCAGCTCTGGTACACAGCATGGCATACATAATAGAACCTATGGCTGAGGCATAGGGGATGACGCTCATCTCTTCTATATCTTCTGCCGTGGTCGGACATTGAGCTGAGCTCAATTTCATACCTTGTAACACAGGCAAGAACCCCTTCTTGGATTGATCCATATTGAACTTCTTCAATATCTTATCAAGGTATGTGCTTTGTGAAAGACCTATGAGGCGTCTCGATCTATCTCTATAGATTTTGATGCCTAATATATAAGCAGCTTCTCCAAGGTCCTTCATTGAAAAACTTTTATTCAAGTAGGCCTTGATGCTGTCCAAGAGTTCTATATCATTTCCCATCAAAAGTATGTCATCTACATATAATATGAGAAATGCTACAGAGCTCCCACTCACTTTGTTATAAACGCAGGCTTCTCCATAAGTCTGTGTAAACCCAAACGCTTTGATCATCTCATCAAAGCGAATGTTCCAACTCCGAGATGCTTGCACCAGCCCATAAATCGAGCGTTGGAGCTTGCACACTTTGTCAGCATTCTTAGGATCGACAAAACCTTCCGGCTGCATCATATACAATTCTTCCTTAAGGAAACCATTAAGGAATGCCGTTTTGACGTCCATTTGCCATATTTCGTAATCATAGAATGCGGCAATTGCTAACATGATTCGGACGGACTTCAGCTTCGCTACCGGTGAGAAAGTCTCATCGTAGTCAACCCCTTGAACTTGTCGATAACCCTTAGCAACAAGCCGAGCTTTATAGATGGTCACATTACCATCCGCGTCTGTCTTCCTCTTAAAGATCCATTTATTTTCTATGGCTCACCGCTCAACGGGCAAGTCAGTCAAAGTCCATACTTTGTTTTCATACATGGATCCTATCTCGGATTTCATGGCTTCTAGCCATTTGTCGGAATCCGGTCCCGCCATCGCTTCTTCATAGTTCGAAGGTTCACCGTTGTCTAACAGCATGATTTCCAAGACAGGGTTGCCGTACCACTCTGGTGCGGAACGTGTCCTTGTGGACCTTCGAATTTCAGTAGGGGCTTGATCAGAAGTATCTTGATCATTGTCATTAACTTCCTCTCTAGTCGGTGCAGGCACCTCAGGAACATTTTCTTGAGTTGCGCCATTTTCCGGTTCAAGAGGTAATACTTCATCAAGCTCTACTTTCCTCCCACTTACTTCTCTCGAGAGAAACTCTTTCTCCGGAAAGGACCCATTCTTGGCAACAAAGATCTTGCCTTCGGATCTGAGGTAGAAGGTGTACCCAATAGTTTCTTTTGGGTACCCTATGAAGACGCATTTTTTCGATTTGGGTTCGAGCTTTTCAGGTTGAAGTTTCTTGACATAAGCATCGCATCCCCAAACTTTTAGAAACGACAGCTTAGGTTTCTTCCCAAACCATAATTCATATGGTGTCGTCTCAACGGATTTCGAGGGAGCCCTATTTAAAGTGAATGCGGCAGTCTCTAAAGCATAGCCCCAAAAAGAAAGCGGTAAATCGGAAAGAGACATCATAGATCGCACCATATTTAATAGAGTGCGATTACGACGTTCGGACACACCATTACGCTGAGGTGTTCCAGGCGGCGTGAGTTGTGAAACTATTCCACATTTTCTTAAGTGTGCCCCAAACTCATGACTCAAGTATTCTCCTCCACGATCTGATCGTAGAAACTTGATTTTCCTGTCACGTTGATTTTCAACCTCACTCTGAAATTCCTTGAACTTTTCAAAGGTTTCAGACTTGTGTTTCATTAAGTAGATATACCCATACCTACTTAAATCATCAGTGAGGGTGAGAACATAACGATAGCCACCGCGAGCCTCAACACTCATTGGACCGCACACATCGGTATGTATGATTTCCAATAAGTCGGTTGCTCGCTCCATTGTTCCTGAGAACGGAGTCTTGGTCATTTTACCCATAAGGCATGGTTCGCACGTGTCAAATGATTCATAATCAAGAGACTCTAAAAGTCCATCAGCATGGAGCTTCTTCATGCGTTTGACACCTATGTGACCAAGGCGGCAGTGCCACAGGTAAGTGGGACTATCATTATTAACCTTACTTATTTTGGTACCCACATTATGAATATGTGTAGCATCACGTTCGAGATTCATAAGGAATAAACCATTCACCATAGGAGCATGACCATAAAACATATCTCTCATAAAAATGGAACAACCATTATTCTCAGATTTAAAAGAGTAGCCATCTCGAATTAAACGAGATCCCGATACAATGTTCATGCTCAAAGCTGGCACTAAATAACAATTATTAAGGTTTAAAACTAATCCCGAAGGGAGATGCAGAGGTAGCGTGCCGACGGCGATCACATTGACCTTGGAACCATTCCCGACGCGCATCGTCACCTCGTCCTTTGCCAGTTTCCGCTTATTCCGCAGCCCCTGCTTTGAGTTACAAATGTGAGCAACTGCACCGGTATCAAATACCCAGGAGCTACTACGGGCACTAGTAAGGTACACATCAATTACATGTATATCACATATACCTTTTGTTTTGCCGGCCTTCTTATCCGCTAAGTACTTAGGGCAGTTCCGCTTCCAGTGACCGCTTCCCTTGCAATAAAAGCACTCAGTCTCGGGCTTGGGTCCATTCTTTGGCTTCTTCCCAGCAGCTTGCTTGCCGGGCGCGGCAACCTCCTTGTCGTCCTTCTTGAAGTTCTTTTTACCCTTGCCTTTCTTGAACTTAGTGGTTTTATTGACCATCAACACTTGATGTTCCTTTCTGACTTCTACCTCTGCTGATTTCAGCATAGCAAATACTTCAGGAATGGTCTTTTCCATCCCCTGCATATTGAAGTTCATCACAAAGCTCTTGTAGCTTGGTGGAAGCGACTGGAGGATTCTGTCAATGACCGCATCATCCGGGAGATTAACTCCCAGCTGAGTCAAGCGGTTATGCAACCCAGACATAGTGAGTATGTGCTCACTGACAGAACTGTTTTCCTCCATCTTACAGCTAAAGAATTTGTCGGAGACTTCATATCTCTCGACCCGGGCATGAGCTTGGAAAACCATTTTCAGCTCTTCGAACATCTCATATGCTCCATGTCTCTCAAAACGCTTTTGGAGCCCCGGCTCTAGGCTGTAAAGCATGCCGCACTGAACGAGGGAGTAGTCATCGAAACGTGCCTGCCAAGCGTTCATAACGTCTTGTTCCGCAGGGAGAACGGGTGCGTCACCAAGCGGTGCTTGTAGGACATAATCTTTCTTGGCAGCTATGAGGATGATCCTCAGGTTCCGGACCTAGTCCGTATAGTTGCTGCCATCGTCTTTCAGCTTAGTTTTCTCTAGGAACGCGTTGAAGTTGAGGACTACGTTGGCCATTTGATCTACAAGACATATTGCAAAGATTTTAGACTAAGTTCATGATAATTAAGTTCAACTAATCAAATTATTAGTGAACTCCCACTTAGATTAGACATCCCTCTGGACATCTAAGTATTACATGATCCGAGTTAAACTAGACCGTGTCCGATCATCACGTGAGACGGACTAGTCAACATCGGTGAACATCTTCATGTTGATCGTATCTTCTATACGACTCATGCTCGACCTTTCGGTCTTCTGTGTTCCGAGGCCATGTCTGTACATGCTAGGCTCGTCAAGTCAACCTAAGTGTTTGCATGTGTAAATCTGTCTTACACCCGTTGTATGTGAACATCTGAATAAAACACCCGATCATCACGTGGTGTTTTGAAACAGCAAACTGTCGCAACGGTGCACAGTTAGGGGGAACACTTCTTGAAATTATTGTGAGGGATCATCTTATTTACTACCGTCGTTCTAAGTAAACAAGATGCAAAACATGATAAACATCACATGCAATCAAATAATAAACGTGACATGATATGGCCAATATCACATAGCTCCTTTGATCTCCATCTTGACACCATGATCTCCATCATCGTGTCTCCATGAAGTTGCTCGCCAACTATTACTTCTACTACTATGGCTAACGCGTTTAGCAATAAAGTAAAGTAATTTACATGGCGTTTCTTGATGACATGCAGGTCATATAAAAGAATAAAGACAACTCCTATGGCTCCTGCCGGTTGTCATACTCATCGACATGCAAGTCGTGAATCCTATTACAATAGCATGAACATCTCATACATCACATATAGATCATTCATCATTCATCACAACTTTGGCCATATCATATCACAAACCACTTGCTGCAAAAACAAGTTAGACGTCCTCTAATTGTTGTTGCAAGTTTTACGTGGCTGAATTAGGGTTCTAGCAAGAACGTTTTCTTACCTACGTTAAAGCCACAACGTGATTTGTCAACTTCTATTTACCCTTCATAAGGACCCTGTTCATCGATTCCGCTCCAACTAAAGTAGGAGAGACAGACACCCGCCAGCCACCTTATGCAACTAGTGCATGTTAGTCGGTGGAACCGGTCTCACGTAAGCGTACGTGTAAGGTTGGTCCGGGCCGCTTCATCCCACAATACCGCTGAAGCAAGAAAGGACTAGTAACGGCAAGAAAGTTGACAAATCTACGCCCACAACAAATTGTGTTCTACACGCGCAAGAAGAACTACGCATAGACCTAGCTCATGATGCCACTGTTGGGGAACGTTGCAGAAAACAAAAATTTTCCTACTCGTTTCACCAAGATCATCTAGGAGTTCATCTAGCAACGAGTGATTAGATGCATCTACATACCTTTGTAGATCGCGAGCGGAAGCGTTCAAAAGAACGGTGATGATGTAGTCGTACTCGACGTGATCCAAATCACCGATGACCAGCGCCGAACGGACGGCACCTCCGCGTTCAACACACGTACGGAACAGCCACGTCTCCTCCTTCTTGATCCAGCAAGGGAGGGAGGAGAGGTTGAGGGAGATGGCACCAGCAGCAGCACGACGGCGTGGTGTTGATGGAGCTGCAGTACTCCGGCAGAGCTTCGCTAAGCACTATGGAGGTGGAGGAGGTGTTGGAGAGGGAGAAGGAGGCAACCAAAGGCCAAGGCGTTCAGGTATGAAGTCCCTCCTCTCCCCCACTATATATAGGAGGACCAAGGGGGGGTGGCCGGCCCTAGGAGATCCAATCTCCTAGGGGGTGCGGCGGCCAAGGGGGTTTCCCTCCCCCCCAAGGCACCTAGGAGGTGCCTTCCCCTCCTAGGACTCTTTCCCCCTTAAACCCTAGGCGCATGGGCCTATGTGGGGCTGGTTCCCTTGGCCCATTAGGCCAAGGCGCACCCCCTACAGCCCATGTGGCCCCCCGGGACAGGTGGACCCACCCGGTGGACCCCCGGGACCCTTCCGGTGGTCCCGGTACAATACGATAACCCTGAAACTTGTCCCGATGCCCGAAACAGGACTTCCCATATATAAATCTTTACCTCCGGACCATTCCGGAACTCCTCGTGACGTCCGGGATCTCATCCGGGACTCCGAACAACATTCGGGTTACTGCATATACATATCCCTACAACCCTAGCGTAACTGAACCTTAAGTGTGTAGACCCTACGGGTTCGGGAGACAAGCAGACATGACCGAGACGACTCTCCGGTCAATAACCAACAGCGGGATCTGGATACCCATGTTGGCTCCCACATGCTCCACGATGATCTCATCGGATGAACCACGATGTCGAGGATTCTATCAACCCCGTACGCTATTCCCTTTGTCTATCGATATGTTACTTGCCCGAGATTCGATCGTCGGTATCCCAATACCTCGTTCAATCTCGTTACCGACAAGTCACTTTACTCATACCGTAATGCATGATCCCGTGACCAGACACTTGGTCACTCTGAGCTCATTATGATGATGCATTACCGAGTGGGCCCAGTGATACCCCTCCGTCATACGGAGTGACAAATCCCAGTCTTGATCCATGTCACCCAACAGACACTTTCGGAGATACCCGTAGTCTACCTTTATAGTCACCCAGTTACGTTGTGACGTTTGGCATACCCAAAGCACTCCTACGGTATCCGGGAGTTACACGATCTCATGGTCTAAGGAAAAGATACTTGACATTGGAAAACTCTAGCAAACGAACTTATACGATCTTGTGCTATGTTTAGGATTGGGTCTTGTCCATCACATCATTCTCCTAATGATGTGATCTCGTTATCAATGACATCCAGTGTCCATAGTCAGGAAACCATGACTATCTGTTGATCAACGAGCTAGTCAACTAGAGGCTCACTAGGGACATGTTGATGTCTGTTATTCACACATGTATTACGATTTCCGGATAACACAATTATAGCATGAATAAAGACAATTATCATGAACAAGGAAATATAATAATAATGCTTTTATTATTGCCTCTAGGGCATATTTCCAACAGATAAAGGGGGGGAAATGAGGTCGAAAGCGGGCCCCCATTGCTACCAATTCCAACCGAAGGAATGAGCACCTTCGTGAAGGTGGATAACCAAGGAGAAGAATCCGGCCTTCTCTCACTTCGGTGAAGGAAGAGGACTGCCTCTGAAGATCCGGAAACCGAGGCTTCCAAACGGGAGAAGAAGTCTCCACTAGAGGGTCCTGCCTTGGAGGGTGCTTTTGCCGCACAAAGTCCGCGCGAGGATCAGCCCTCCAACAAGATGTAAGTAATCAGAAAGTACTTTAATAGTGGAGATATACTACCTTACCTCTGAGGAAAATAACCGAAGCGTTTATCTTGCAGTTCGGATCTTAGCCCTTCTCAGCAGAGCTCGTCTTCAGGGGATCTTCTTTCGGAGATGATAGAGAGCGAAACGCCTCCCCCGGACTCCCCTGCTCAAGAAGCGGGCGACCTTGAAGTGTCATCACGGAGGGCCTCTCCGGATCCGGTGAGGCCAGAAGATAATCCTATAGTCACCCGAAGTCCCCAACGTCCGGCTCTTGGAGAGAGCAAACAAAAGAGTCCGGCACCGTCTGGTATGCGGTCGGACGTACTGAGGGAGCTGTTGGAGCGAGCGGCCATATCAGAAGAACACCATACGTTGATGGGTACAGTGATGGAAAGAATTTCGTCCGCCGAAAGTGGATTGCATGAAGCCTTTATGAGTTTACTAACGGGCTTTGAGGTACGTGAAACGATATACTTTTTGATAGTACCACACATTTTAGGTGTGCCCTGTGTAGATAGTAGCCCCTGAGACTGTGGTCGTCGTCGAGAACGGCGACGAACAGAGGATCGTAGTCCCCGGTAATAATCATACCGCTTTATGTGTAGGTGATGGGAGCTCCGGTGGCTGGCCGGACTAATGAGTTTGCCGAACTAAAGCGGTAACTGGATGCGGAAGATGCCAACATCGAGCTTGTTAACAAGCGGCTTGACGAGGCACAGGGTAAGTAATGTTTTTCCGGTCAACATCACATAGTAAGAGCAGCGTGATGCCAGTATATTTAATATGTTGTGACTGCAGACGGAGCTGCCACCGTGGAGACCCTTCAGGCGGAACTTGCCTGAGCCAAGGAACAATCAAGAGTTAGTAATGCGGCTGCTTTGAAGGCAGCCGAAGAGTTAAGAGCCGAGAAGGCCGCACATTGTGAAAGCAAAGAGAAGATGGCCAAGATGGTCGTAGAATTAAAAGAAACTGCCGACCATTGCCAGTTCCTTGAAAAGGAGAACCGAGTGAAGGCGGCGGACCTTGAGAAGGCCACGATGGTGACCAAAGACACTCGCTCTGCCATGAGGACGAAGAAGGAGGAGCTGCGCGAAGCCGGGGATATTGCAGCTGGGAAGCCCTTTCTGCTGCAGAGGAAGTTCGAAGATCCGCGGTATGCCCCTCTGGATCGACTGTGGAGTTCGGCAGACGCATATATGGACTTGGTAGCAAGCGCTGTCGATGCGGTCGAATACTTCCGAGATCAGACAGATCGTGAAGTGGACAAGCTGTTCTGGTCGCAATTTAACGTTCTAGAGCGTCCGCTTCCCTTGACTGATCAGCTAGCCGAATGGGCCGAACTTAATAGGTTGTCCGGACTTGCCATGAGGTCCGTCGTAGATCATTTGTGGCCGGAGAAGCCGAAGCCGAACAACTATTTCAGCTTAGTGCAGCAGTTCCTTGGTGCGGTGTCGTGCATCAATGCGATGAAGAGGTCGGCGTGCATAGAAGGTTCGCGGATGGCCTTTTCCCGTGTCAAGGCATACTGGGCGGAGATGGATGCTACCACAGTTATGGCGCAAGGTTCGGCCATAGGCCGAGTAGCTGTCGAGCACTATTTTGAAGAGGTTCTTGAGGGTGCTCGTTTGATAGAGTCCCAGTGCTCGAAGAATGTTATGTTTGAATGACATGTATTCCCATTGTAAGCACAATGTTTTTATGGAATGTAGTAAGGTACTTTTGCCGGAAAGTAATATGATGCCTCCTGTGCGGCCGTTTATGTATATATGTATATAACCTGAAAGATTGCAGTCGTCGGCTTCAACCCCCACGCATATAATGCGGAGGTGTTCGCAGAAAACGCGTGTTCACACTTGACCCAACGTCTTGGTCCTATTAAGGAGGTGATAGCGCAGCGAACGAGGCAACCGGACTATGATGATTTAACACTTTCACTTAGCCATAGGAGTTTGACGGTGGGGCTACTATATAGCTCCTGGTGGCTCCGCACTCTCCCAAACTCGGGGTGCGTATATGCCTGACCGGGAAACGACCCTTCATTAAAGCGGAGGAATTCTAACATTCTGATAGGTCATCGAGTGGTTGACCAGTCTCGCGCTATATCATGACAGTCAGTTTTCGGCTTTCTCTACTGAGGTGCTCGTCCGGACGAACCAGGGCACAATCGCAGTAGTTCTCCTGGTGCTGCCTTAGCCGATAGAACGGAACGTAAGGCACCAAAACACAGGAGCCGGGCAAACCCAACATTTGACCAAAGATATGATTCGGAGCTAATGCATATAAGGCCAAACTCGCGACGCCGAACACTCCCTAAGGTATTCGGTCTTTATGGTATAAACCGGGCCTAAATAGTGCCCTTTGTAAGAAGCCCCTTGTGTCCAGGTACGGGCGTTTATTCTGACGTGGCCACATGCCAAGACGTGAGCATCCTTCTCAGTTTTATTTGAGAATCCGAGGGATGTGTATCAACAAGAGACAGTAAAAAAGGTTTACGCAGGGTCTTAATCTAAAAAGAATCCTTGGAGCGGGTCCCTGCTGCACGTCTGCGCCTGTGTCTCCGTTGTGCCGTATCTTGGACGGGTGTAGCATGATAGTCATCTGTAAAAGAGAGGAACTTAGTTGAAAAGTTGTCGTGCAGAAAGGTAATTTTTAAAGAAACCATGTATAATTAAAGATGAGTAAAAATGCCACTTGTCCGCACGCTTTGAGCCCCTTGTATTTGTAATAGGGGTGTGGCCATCAATTCGGTATGAATTACATATAGCTGCGCTGGACTCGTCTAACCGTGTCCGTGGTCTTGACGACCTATCAAATGCTTTAGTTGGTGAGGCCGTTTTTAGTGTGCGGCTGCCAAGGCAGTCGCACTCTCTTCGGCGCGCAAATATCGCTTAATATTTCCATTCACTGTAATGATGCCATGTGGACCGGGCATCTTTAGTGTGAGGGAAGCATAATGCGGTATTGCATTAAAGCGAGCGAAAGCTTCGCGTCCAAGTAGTGCTTGATAGCCACCTTGGAACGGAGCAATGTGGAAGGTTAAATGTTCGCTATGGAAGTTATCGGGGAAGCCGAATATAACCTCTAGTAGCAGGGAGCCCGTGCAATGAGCCCCTGGGCCTGGCACTCCTTTAAAGGTAGTGTTGCTATGGCAAATTTTCGTTGGATCTATCCCCATTTCGCGGATTGTATCCTGGTATATCAGGTTTAAACTGCTGCCACCGTCCATCAGGACTCGTGTAAAGTGGTATCCGTCAATTATTGGGTCTAATACCAGGGCATCCCATCCTGCACACCGGATACTTGCTGAGTAATCACGATGGTCGAAAGTGATCGGTTGAGACGACCAGTGGCAGGACTTCGCGGTGATAGGCTTTTGGGCATATTTTTCTGGGAGTGCCGCTTTGTTTATTCCCTTGATCACCTGTAACACGTTGACTATTTTGACTTCTGGTGGAAACTTCTTTTGTTCCCCAATGTCTTGCTTGGGAGGCTCATCCTCGTCTTCGCTTGGTGTATCCTCCCCCTTGTGTATGGCGTTGAGCTTGTCAGACTGCTTGAAGACCCAACATTCTCTGTGGGTATGATTAGCGGGTTTACCAGGGGTGCTATGGATCTGACATACTTGGTCCAGAATTTTGTTTAGGCTGGACAGTTCGTCTCTGGCATCTTTAGAGGGTGGCTTTTGCTGAATTGGCCGAGAGCTTTTGAATCCGGCGTTTACTGTTGTGCTCTTCGTGCTGTCTTCTTTATTCCGGCGTTTGTTATTGTTGTTGCGTCGTGATTTCCCGTTTCCATCTCTAACTTCGGATGTACTGGGATTGTTGATGCTACATCTGGCTAGCCAGCTATCCTCGCCCGCACAAAAGCGGGTCATGAGGCTTGTTAATGCTGCCATTGTTCTCGGCTTTTCTTGGCCGAGGTGTCTGGCAAGCCATTCGTCACGGACCCTATGCTTAAAAGCTGCCAAGGCTTCAGCGTCCGGACAGTCAACTATTTGGTTCTTTTTAGTAAGGAACCTGTTCCAAAGCTTTCGGGCTGACTCTCCGGGCTGTTGAGTTATATGACTCAAATCATCCGCGTCCGGAGGTCGGACGTAAGTCCCCTGAAAATTTGCCCGAAAAGCATCTTCGAACTCTTCCCGGCTTCCAATGGAACTTTCGGGGAGGCTTTTAAGCCAGTGCTGAGCTGGCCCTTTGAGTTTGAGGGGTAAATACTTAATGGCGTGGAGGTCATCTCCTCGAGCCATATGGATATGGAGGATATAATCCTCAATCCAGACATCAGGGTCTGTTGTTCCGTTATATGCCTCTATATTTACGGGTTTGAATCTCTCTGGAAATTCATGATCCAGCACCTCATTGGTGAAACATAGGGGGTGTGCGGCACCCCTGTATCTGGGTGTACCGCGTTCTTCGGATATTTGTTGTGTTGCGTTGTATGCTGGAGCGCGCTTACGTGGTCCATAGATGGATCTGGTTGTGCCGTCCTTTTGATGCGAGTCCTCAGGTGGATCGCGTATTGGCTTATGTGCGGCGTTGTTTGCCGCATTATTATGGCCGTGAGGTCGCCTATCCGGCCAGATGGCTGTTTTGATTTTTGGTTGTGGGGGGTCGAAGGCCTCCTCATCAAATTCAGGTAGCAACTTCCGCTTCGGGTAGCTCTTGGTGGGGCGATTACCGCCGTACTTTGCTGCTGTGTTGAGTACTTTGCTCCATCTGATTTGGAGTGTGTCTTGCACAGCTTTGAGCCTTTGTTTCTGTTTTTTTAGACTCCTCGCGGTGGCAGCGAGCCTTTGATGGGCAGTTTGTTGCTCCGGGTGTCCGTCCGGTGTGACGTCATCTGGACTAAGATCTTTGACAGAGTTGGGTTGTTTGGCTTGATTCTCCGTGTTGCCGTGGTCCGGTAATGGTTCCCCCTGCTCTAACGCTGGGTCTGTATGATCGTTGTTTCTGCCGAGGCGGGATTTGCGGCGGCGCTTACGCCACCGTTTTGACTGTTTCTCGAGGGAACAACCCTTCGTTGCGTCCTTCCGTTCCTCGTCGTCGTTTTCCTTTGGTGTGTCCACCATGTATATGTCATGTGGTGAAGTAGGCGTCCAGTGCCCTGGCAGTGGTTCCTGTTTGTCTCCTGCATCATCGTCCATGCCATCGATGTATTTGGAGTCGGAGTCGAGCATGTCGGTTAAGTCATCAACAATGGCTATTAAGTGGGTGGTGGGTGGGCCGCGAATTTCTTCGTCGTCCGTATCCCAGTCCTGCCGGACATAGTTCGGCCAGGATCCTCCTGACAAGGAGATAGACCTTAATGAGTTCAGTATGTCGCCAAAGGGCGAGTGCTGAAAAATATCCGCGGAGGTAAACTCCATGATCGGCGCCCAACCGGATTCGATAGGAACGGGCGCAGGCGGCTCGGAGTCCGTGGCCGGAGAAGGATCCGGAAGTTTAACAACACGACTCTTGTGCAAGGTAAGGTCGATGTTTGGCTCGATCGCCGCTGAGGGTAAGGCCTACGTGGCGGGGTCCATCCACCTATCCATGGACGGCGCAACTGGCTCCGAACTGAGGGTCGGAGCGGCTGCATGTGCGATCTCCTGAACACTGTCCGATGGTAGAGCTAAATCGTACTCATCGTGACCGCGTGACGCACAAGGCAGAGGCTCGAGTCTGTCGAAGATCAAGTCTCGACGGGTATCGGCCGTGTAGTTTAAGCTTCCAAACCTGACCTGGTGGCCAGGGGCATAACTTTCGATCTGCTCCAGATGGCCAAGCGAATTGGCCCACAGTGTAAAGCCACCGAACACGAAGATCTGTCCGGAGAGAAAAGTCTCACCCTGTACTGCATCGCTATCAATGATAGTAGGGGCCATCAAGCCTAACGGCGACGACACAGAGGAACTCTCAATAAAAACACCAATGTCGGTGTCAAAACCGACGGATCTCGGGTAGGGGGTCCCGAACTGTGCGTCTAAGGCGGATGGTAACAGGAGGCAGGGGACACAATGTTTTACCCAGGTTCGGGCCCTCTTGATGGAGGTAAAACCCTACATCCTGCTTGATTAATATTGATGATGTGGGTAGTACAAGAGTAGATCTACCACGAGATCAGAGAGGCTAAACCCTAGAAGCTAGCCTATGGTATGATTGTATGTTGTCCTACGGATTAAAACCCTTCGGTTTATATAGACACCGGAGAGGTTAGAGTTACACAAGGTCGGTTACAAAGGAGGAGATACACATATCCGTATTGCCTAGCTTGCCTTCCACGCCAAGTAGAGTCCCATCCGAACACAAGACGAAGTCTTCAATCCTGTATCTTCATAGTCTAACAGTCCGGCCAATGGAGATAGTCCGGCTGTCCGGAGACCCCCTAATCCAGGACTCCTATAGGGAGCGCTAGGGAAGGACGACTCAAATTTGTGGAAGGGGCTAGGGAGGAGGAGGGAGCTGAAGACTGAACGGGAATCATTGCATCTATGAGCTTCAACCATTTGCGAGTGATGCTTCTTTCGGTCCGATTTTAGTTGTGCTTCATCCATGATAGTTAACTTACGATAGTTGCTCCACCAGATTCATGCCAAGCTTCCCTTAAAAAAAGATCCATGCCAAGCTTCTTTGTTTCCAGTACATACCTATGATGCGAAACAATCTGTGGTCGGATGGTTAGAGGAACTGTGGTATCCCCAGCCCATCAGAGTTCAAATCCTGGTGCTCGCATTTATTTCTGAATTTATTTCAGGATTGCGCATTTAGTGAGAGTCTCAGTCTTTCGGAGATGCTCATAGGGGTGAGTGTATGCGTGTGTATATGAGCGCTTGTGTCTGTACTGATGTTAAAAAAAGCACATACCTATGGCACAAAAACAACAAAAACATGTCTCCATTGCCAAAAATAGATCTTAGATAATAAATCACAATTAATTTTATACTCCCTCCATTCCACAATGTAGTGATTCCTATATCCTCATGCTTCAATTTTGATCGTAAATTTAATTACCAAGACCGATTGCGGCGGGAGCAAAAATTATATCAGTGAATTCGTATTCGAAAGAAGTTTACAATTATATAATTTTTTCTCCCGCCGTAGTTGGTCTCGTTGGTTAAATTTATGATTAAAGTTGGACATTGGGAAGCGCGGGCGCACTATATTTTGGAATGAAGGGAGTAGATTATTCGGTAGGAACGATCACAATTTACGAAAAATATTTTCAAAACTTCCAGATTTGTTTACACGGAGGAGATCAGGCGTGATTCTATTCTACTCCCTCCGTTCGAAATTACTTGTCGCAGAAATGTATGTATCTAGACGTATTTTAGTTCTAGATACATCCATATTCGAGACAAGTAATTCCGAACGAAGGGAGTAGGAAGCAGTTAGTAGGAAGCAAATCGAAGTCCATGGATGCTGTGTGGCCGGTCGGTAGTTTTCTTTTCAGGGGCGCTGCTCGATCGTAGGCAGCATACGGCATACATACGCTACCTAGCTCAGCACAGGTATGCGTGCACGCGTACGTGCACACGCACAACTGCTCCTCGCTGGCGACGTTGCGGGCGCTCGCCGGCTTCCGACTAGCCGCCGACTTCTCCGGCGCGCTCGCAAGTTGGAACCTGTCCGCGAGTCCATCCCGTGCACCGGGGAGACAGCAATCCCGCCGCTCGCCAGGCTGGTGCTCCTCGAGGCCTGTCCGGCGCTGATGCAACCCAACCGCTCGTCAGCCTCGACGGCCTCCGCTTGCTCAGCCGTAGTAGTGTGGAAGCCGCGAGACACCACGTTGCGAGTCCAGGGACGTGAGGCGCCTTTCGTCCCGCAGCGGCCAGGTGCTGGCGGGCGCACACAGGAAACAGCAGGACTGCGCACACAGAAACTCAAGCCGCGCCAACAGAACAGACGCCGACCTGACCAGTCAGAAAAATGAACAGACGCCGACCTGGGTGGGCGCGCTGGGCCGCAGAGCGCGGGCCATGGCGAGACGTGTAGCTCCTATCCGCCACGTCCGCTGAGCGAAGAACCGGAATTTTCGCTCCGCGCCACCAGCCGTGCGTGTGCGTGCGTGCTCCACCAACGATTTGTATTCTTCCTACACGCTGATGACACTACGCTCGGCCGCCCCAGCAATGACTTTTAAAAAAAAAAAACTTTGAATCTATTCATCAACTGTCAAGGTAGTATAAAAAACATCAGAATTAAAGATTACATCCATGTTCATAAACCACCTAGCGACGACTACAAGCACTGGAGCGAGCCGAAAACGCGCCGTTGTCATCACCCCCCTCCCCCTCTTCGGAGCGGGGCAAATTTTGTTGTAGTAGACAATTAGGAAGTCGTCGTGCTAATGCCCCATAAAACTAGCGCACTAGAACAGCAACCGCCGCGGATGAAGAGAAGCGTAGATCGGAAGTATCCAACTTGTAGACACACGAACACAAACGAACGAAGACCGGATCCACGTGGATCCACCGAAGACAAACGCCGACCGAATCCCATGTGATTCGCCGGAGACAAACCCCCACACGCCCTCCGACGATGCTAGAAACACCATCGAAAACGGGGGCTAGACGGGGAGGACCTTATTTCATCTACAGAGAGCCGCCTCCGCCTCGCATCTCTGAAAAGGACACAAACCCTAACAAAACTAAAAAAAACTATAAAAAGCGAAGCCCTTCCACCGGCAAGAGCCGGGATCCACCGCGCATCCATGGTCCTAAGACCACAGGAGACGAGATAGACCGGCGACGGCACCGGCGGGAGGCAGAAGAAACCCTAGCACGAGGTGTAGGGTATGAGCGGCGGCTGCCCGCGGCCGTGCGTCCGCACCAACAAAGACCTTTTTGATTCAAATAATTATTACTACTAAACGAGATTTTAAAGAATTTTATTCATTGAGATTTTTTTTCCCTGGATGCATTGTCTGATCGATATAGGATTGCAAATTTGCACAATCCTTGTTTAATTCATTTCATTTTGTACTAGATTCACAGAAAAAAAAATCCACTTTAAAACTTATGTGAAGAATCCTTGTTTTTCTGTGCACAATCAAACATACATGCAATCTGATATACTAGTATTAAACATGGCAATGACACTTCGTATTCATATATGAATCTCTATTTATTTCTTCTATTTTCACATTTTAGAAATCATGTTCGGCACGGAACTCTTACCTGGTGCTGCGCTACGACACCTCCTCACCAAGCGTAGATGACTCTTTATTCGGATGGTGGGCGACATCCATTGGCTCATAGCCTGCCGTGACAACGCAATGGCCTTTCCTTCCTCACGACATGGTGGATCTAGAAGGCATCCAATGCACGTGTGTTTGATGCCAAGCAGCCCTTGATCACACGCTTCACCCAGAGTATAAGAGAGGAGGCAAGGTCGTCGTGGGGATCCAATGGGGTGCATGGATTTAACGCATTTGCTCCCTAAGAAGTAGCCTTAGGATACGGAGTGGTCATATACTCCCTCCGTCTGGTGAAGAGTGTACATATAGCTTTAAAATTTGTCCACAAAAGAGTGTAGATTTGATAGTGCACTGGAAAAGTGCAAGCCACCATCTCTCTCCTTTTTAATTACCCAACCCCCAATGAGCTAAGTGCATGTAGGAATTAAAAAGACCATGTGTAGATTGCTATTGGTCTTGATTACCGTGTGATGAGAGAAGTATTTTTTCCTCCTTTAAAGTGCATTGGAAACATAAAAGTACTCTTGACTTGGGTGGTTAGGTTGGTCATAGTGGGAGTAACTTAGCAAGTAACATAAGGCTGGTCGTAATGGTAGTATCGTAGCTAGTATCATGCATGTCAACTAGATAATTTTGATGAGGTGACATAGTATTAAATGAAGAAAGAGAAGGTGTAGTATCATATCATGATATCGTATCATAATAAATGTCATGATATTTTGTGTCATGCATGACAATAAATAGAGTACTACATGATACTAATATATGATACTATGCATTAGGCTGGTCACAATGGGCAAGAACATAAGCTAGTAACTTACACACTTCCCTAGACTATGTTACTACCTCCATAGCGGGTAGGAACATCTATGTAGTGTCATGCAACGATGTATTTATTAGGTTATAGACTTATTGTTTCTTGGAGTGTGTGATGTTCCGGTAACTTAGCTAGTTACCACAAGCACCTCTCTCTTCATTAAATATGTGCTACATAAGCAAAGTTGTATTGGAGTGTGTGATGTTACTCCTAAGTTCCTCCCCATTGTGACCAGCCTTAGGAAGGTAGTATTATACACTAGTATCATATGCATGATATGAGTATATGATACTCCCCATTACAACCAGCCTAACACACTCTAAGAAAACTTTGCTTACATGGCATGTATTTAATGAGGAGAGAGATGGTTGAAGTAACATAATATGTTACTGTAACATAACACATCACGAGGCAAAATGAGTCTACATCTTAATAAATGATGACTTGCATGATACCACATACATGTTACTCCCCACTATGAAGGTAGTAACATAGACTAGTAACATATGCATGTTACTAGTCTAAATTACTCCCCACTATGACTAGCCCATTCATACTCCTAGTTGAGAGGGTGTTTGTTTCCAGGGACTTAAAAAGTCCCTATAAGTCTCATCTAAACCAAACAGGAGAGACTTATAAAGACTTAAAGTGGGCATTTGAAACTTATGAAATAAGACTCTCAAGGAGGGACTTGTAGTTGTAATATGGTCTTTTAGTCCATATTAAGTCCCAGTAACCAAACAGGCAGGAACTTTTTAAGGACTTGAGACTTATAAATTGGGACTAAAAAAAGTCCTAAGACTTATGAACCAAACAGGCCTGAATTTTGATAGTGGACCGCCTCAGGTTGGTCATAGTGGGAATAACTTAGCAAGTAACATAACGTATTCCAAGACAAGTTTGCTTATATGGCATATAGTTAATGAGGAGAGACGTGTTTGGAGTAACATAAGGGCGTGTACAATGCATAGCCTCAAGGTGATGCCTCGCATGCCATGTAGGATCAGATATGACGTAAAGTAGGTTCGGATAAGGAAGCGGGATCCTCTCCAGGAGGCGGGTGCTTGAAGAGAAAAAGTGTGATCCAGTGACAAAAGCTGAAAAGGTTGGAATGAAAAGTAGAGATGCATGTGTACTAAAGTCTTTATTTTCTATTTTTTAATGAGGCCCACTAATGGTAGCTTGCATTGGAGAGAAAAAATAAATGTGGATGCCTCAAATTACTTTTTATCATGGGGCATATGTATCTATATGCCACCAAGGGCATGTACAATGCATAGCCCAAGGTGATGCCTCGCATGCCATGTAGGATCGGATATGACGTAAAGTAGGTTCGGATAGGAAAGCGGGATCCTCTTCAGGAGGCGGGTGCTTGAACAGAAAAAGTGTGGTCCGGTGACAAAAACTGAAAAGGTTGAGTGAAAAGTAAAGATGCATGTGTACTAGATTCTTTATTTTCTATTTCTTAATAAGGTCCACTAGTGATAGCTTGCATTGAAGAGAAAAAAGTTAATGTAGGTGCCTCAAATTACTTTTTGTCATGGGGCATATGTATCCATATGCCACCGTTGTACATGCCCTAATATGTTACTGTAACATAACGCAACCCAAAGCAAAATAAATTTATAATGTAATAAATGTTATCATCTATATACTACTTGTATGTTACTTTACACTATAAAGATAGTAACAAAGAATAGTGTTATATGCACGACAGTATTCTAAATTACTCTCCACTATGACTAGCCTCGTGCCCTGATGATGGCGAAACTTTGGAAAATTTGCGACGCATGACTTCATCTCCGTTTTGCGTGCAGATACAACCTCATAGTTTGGAATGCAGTGAATATGTGGCTCCGTCTTCATGATTTGCACTCCCACTCCTAGAGCAGCTCGTCTTTTCTCTCATAAAAGAAGCAGTCCATCTTATATCAAAGAAAGTGTTAAAAAACAACAAATAGATAGGCAACTACTCCCTCCGTTCCGAATTACTTGTCTTGAATTTGTCTAGATACGGATGTATCTAGACTCATTTTAATGCTAGATACATCTGTATCTAGACAAATCTAAGACAAGTAATTCGGAACGGAGGGAGTAGACGTCAATGGTGGCAAGAGCGACGATACAAGGCCCTATTTTTTGGTCAGTACGCATTTTTGAACTGGGACGGATTTGGTACTCCTCCGTTCCCAAAATGTATTTCATATTTTTTTCTAAATCAAAGCTTTTTAAGTTTGACCACGTTTATATTATATACGAAAATATCAATATCCGTGAAACTAAATCAATAACCTATCTTTTTAGTTTTTAATTATATGTCACAAGAATATGTTACTCCCTCCGATCCAAATTAATTGTGGTAGCTCTAGTACAACTTTGTTACGACAATTAATTTGGATCTGAGGGAGTATTACATTCATGCTCAAGAGAAGCTTTCAATGGTATATTTTTGTACTCATATGTTATTGATCAAATTAGCGAGCAAACATTTTATTAAAAGATGGGTGAGACCTATAAACAACATAGAGGCAGCATCAATAGGTATACCATTACAAATATTTTATTGGTTTAGTTTAGATATGTGTGAGACCTATAAATCTTTTATTAATCAAATTAATGACCAAACCTTAGATAGGACTTGGGTACAAATTTAATGTCAGATTTTTTATCATGGCAAACTGAATATTTTTAATGGCAAATTATGTTCATCAAGGATGACATGTTTAGTTGACGAGCATGGCAAATTCGTCTTGGATTTTATTTTGCCAAGAAATTGTCATGTTTACTAACTAAATTTGTGATCACAGCGCCAATATAAATTACCGTGAAAAAGTCAGATTTGCCACGTCAAAAAAATCTGAAATTAGATATTTAGCGCTTCTGTAGATATATCATTAAATATATTTTGATCGTGCATTTCTTTGCTAATATAGATTTTTTTTGCGGGGTTGGTAATGTAGATACTATTAATTGCTCTCTTTGTAAACTTGGTCAGACTTAATTTGTTTGACTAGAGACAAAAACAAAAATCCAACTAGACCAAATTAACGTTCACTTTTTATTAAATAAACCCCAAAATAGTATGAGTAGAGCTTATATTTAGGGACGGAGCCACGGAGGCGCACACACACGGGCTGCAGCATGCGGCTGGCACCGGCAACGAGCCAGGCGCGGACGGATCGCCACGCCCGCATGCATTATCCCGGCCCCGCCGCCCGTCAATCATTGCACGCCCGCGGAGCTGCTGCACCCGCACTCCTCTCCCTCGT
>NC_041384.1:76147947-76179150 GCF_002162155.2 Triticum dicoccoides
ATCGCTATCGCATCACAGTCAGCGCGCCCAGCCTCACCTCACACGCCCCTGGCATTCGCGACCGGCCGACGAGACGGAGCTCCGGCCTCCAGCCTCCCCCGAGCAGAGCCGAAAAGGCCAAACAGAGCACGCGATTTTACAGCCCTGCCCCGCGCGGCCCCCCCTCCACCCGCGCAGATCTTTTCTCCTCCCCCTCCCCCGCGCCCCGCGCCGATCACGCCACCGATCCGGCCCCTTCCCGGCGGGGCGATGGAGGGGGAGGAGCGGCGGCTGGCGGCGTCGCTGACGGCGCGGTACTCGGAGTGGGTGCTGGAGGAGCTGGACGAGCTGCGTGGGAGCTTCCTGCTCACGGACCCGGCCATGCCGGGCCACCCCATCGTCTACGCCTCCCGGGGCCTCGCCGCGCTCACGGGCTACCCGCGCCGCGAGCTGCTCGGCCGCAACGCGCGCCTCTTCCAGGGCGCCGCCACCGACCGCGCCGCCGTCTCGGGCGTGCGCGAGGCCGTGCGCGCCCAGCGCGCCCACCAGGTCGCCATCCTCAACTACCGCCGCGACGGCTCGCCCCACTGGGTGCTGCTCCACCTCGCGCCCGTCTTCCACGCCGCCGACGGCCGGGTGCTCCACTTCCTCGCCGTCCAGGTGCCCATCGCCCCCGCGTCGTCGCCGCGCCGTCACCCGGGCCGGCCCCCGGCGTTCGCGGCGTGCCGGGAGGAGGCCAGGGGCGAGGAGGAGCTGCCTTGCGCCAGCCACGTAGGGGAGGTGTTTGTGGATATCGATAAGAGAGGTCAGTTCGATTGGACGTGTTCATCTGTTACCATCACTAGTACAGTGATCATTTGGGAGTAAATTGCACGATAATAACCACACTGATCAGTGGACCAACCATTAATTGCCAGCGAGATCATTTACAGCACCCCGTGCCTCACTGCTCTACCGTGCCTTGATATGAAATGTATGCGGTAAACAAGATATGTATACGATTGGCCATCAACATGGCCTTATTTGCTATAATTTCTTTCCATATTCATGGTATGATAATTACAGTTGCGCTGGTTGTCTTATTCGTAAGTACTGCTCACTATGTGGCCTTTTTGAGTTGTTAGTTCCTTCTTGGTTCCAAGTTTGACAATAATGGTTACACTAGTCTTGTTTCTTTTACCATTTCCAGGTATGGAGACAAGAAGAAGTAGGTAAAAGTTCTTGTTTGAGTTGGTAATATTTTTGTTTGAATGCTGCATACATGATGCTTTCTTTGTTACTGAACAGACTGTATTTGTTAAACCGGTCTTGACAGAAACATCCGTTTTTGCTTACAGGATAGAAGTTCACACATTAATAGGCCAAAAAAAAGAGATCCATCCTGCTTTTGTAGGTTTAGAGTAATGACGGGGCAGACCAAGGCCCGCTTGGATTGAGTGTAAAATTAGTGGGATCCCTGGTATTTTAGCTCAAGTTTGAACTAAATACCGGGCAGCACACAAAATTTACATCAAATTCAAACAGGGCAACCCTATGCATACTAGAGTTGCTATATGTGTAAGAAATAAAACTTCCTTTCAGTGGTAAGAATCCGAATCGTACGATAAATACATCTATTCGAAATATATGCATGTGTTCTGTAGTACTCCCTCCGTAAAGAAATATAGGAGTGTTCAGATCACTACTTTAATGATCTAAACGCTCTTATATTTCTTTATGGAGGGAGTATTTAGCGGTGCAACCGTGTCGGAAATTGAGCTCGCTCTCTTAATGAAGATTCAGTTTAGGTAGCGAAACAACACACCAATCTAGCCTGAGTTTCCATTCTTATATATTAATACTGTCATGTTAGTTCATTGAGTCCAGTCTTGCAGAATATGGTGCCTTCTGCCTATTTGGATGTGTGGTTTATACTTAACCTGGCATTTTCACATTATGTTTTTCTCCCCACAAAATTAAGTAGTACTGGAAGCAGAAGTTCTAAATATGTTGTTGCTAGTTTAATGTTGCAGGGCTGGAGGCTGAGGAACCGCGTATAGCTAGCGGCTGTGACAAAGAGATGGCTCTAAGCACAGCAAACAGCATCTTCTCTACACTGAACCGCTATAGCAAACTAACTGGTTTGGTGGTTTGTGAGAGGAGATGTGATTCTGTTGGTATCCCAGCACTCAGCTCTTCCTTAAATCTCTCCCTCGGTAGAATCAAACAGAGCTTTGTATTGTGAGTTATTTGCATATTCTTGTTCATTTGTTTAATTGTCTTGGATTAATTCTGTCGTGTTCATAGTCTTATTTATGTTGTTCATGCCTGGCTTATTTACTAAATGCACTTTGATTTTCGATTTTAACAGAACTGACCGCCATTTGCCTGACATGCCGATAGTCTATGCTAGTGATGCCTTTCTATCATTAACAGGTACATGTTCCTTTATTATTCTAAATACCAGAGTATGTGTTCCATGAACTTTTATAAAGTAATCCATTGATTGTAATAAGGGGAATATATGATGTGCAGCTGTCTATGATCAGTATTACTTCCGCATTTCGACAGTTTGAGGCCTCTTAGCTCAAGTGGCTGAAACTTTTTTATGATCTAGGGATAGTGGGACATCTTGTTTTTTGGCATGTTTGCTGGGATGTTCTCCTATGAAATGCATATATTAGTTGAAGTGCAACAGGCTGACTTTCCACATGTTCTTGAGTTCATATGGGCATGATTGATGTGTAGCATTTGTAATTACTTTCTAACATTATGTTAGAAATGCAAAAGAAAACCTCTTCCTGACATATGAGAAACATATATAGCTGCTTGCAACGTGCTGAATCCTGGCGGGTTCTTGAGTTAAGCTGGGCAGGGTTGATGGGTTGGATTTGGAACTACCTTCTGAAATGATGATAAACAATGCAAGGTGGTGCCATCGGGATGTCATAGCATCAATTCAATGACTTCATGGTGTTTACATATTGGGTATGAGTAGGAAAATGTGAAAGTCATAGAGTATGGTTAGAAAGATCTAATAATTGTATCTCTTTGCTAAAACATACAGATAATGCGGGCAAAGATTGACCTTGAAAAGATTGTCTGTATGCAGGCAAAGGTTTCTGCTGTTCTAATCATCTTACTTATCCAGGTTACTCAAGAGAAGAAATATTGGGCTGTAACTGCAGATTCTTAAACGGTCCAGGTACTAGTGCGGAGGTTTTAGAGGAGGTGCGGACCAGGATTTCCGAGCTTGTTTGATTGCAATTTTCCTTGTCAAATATGCTCACTTATCAAATTCCTATTTGAAATTGAATGCACAGATAAATCGGCATATCTGTCGTGAGGAGGCTTGCACAGTGCATTTGCTTAATTACAGGTGCGCATTTGCATAATATCTTAATTTAGTAGTTATCAGGTTTAGATTATGTAAACAACTTAACAGAACTCTTAATTGTTATGCTTCCTATCAGGAAAGACGGAAGTACATTCCGTGACCTGCTACATGTGTCTCCCATCCGAAATTCATCGGGCAAGGTTGGCTTACATCCTTTTCAGGTCTTTCCTGGAAGTCACTGTGCTTCTGATTCATCTGCCTTGCTTTTCTAGTAACGCTGAAACTGAATACTAAATGCAGCAAAAGTACTTCTGTAGCAAGCCTAAATTATGTGCTTAGTGTCTTCTGACCTTTCAAGTGGAAAATACAATTTATGGGATTCTTGTTCTTTTGAGCTTAAGTTGGATGGGTTCGAAATGTAGCAGTCTGATTTTGGAAAAAAGTTGGACTAATTATCACATTGTGCAGGTCGCATTTCATGTGTGGGTTCACCTTGATGAGAGCGCGAAGCATGATTTTAGTGGGTTGACCCCTGAGGTATGGCAGCTCGGTGCTGTTGGTGCTGTAAGAGTTGCAGTTAGAAGCCTGTCTGCGTCAGGTAGCCTGTTGAGACCGTCCCAATAGCGTTTTTCTGGTTTCTTCTTGATTTTGTGCGACGTTGACTTGCCAATGTTTGTATGTAAAGTAACTGCTTAGTGAAAGAGATTATAGTGCATATCATGGGAAAATGGCTGGTAAATACATGAAGTTGTTGTGAATTTTGTAAGTACGCAAAATGAAGGAAAATTGATAGGGGGTGGGGGGTGGTAGTAGTTCAATAGCTCTTTTTTTTTCTTGTCGAAAAGGGGACTACCCCGGCCTCTGGCAAACATGGGGAGAGTATGGTCCATAGTGTCAAAAAGGGCTTCTATAATGCAAAACATGGTCCATTTGATTTATTTTTTGCGCATAATGGTCCATTTGATTTGACCCAGCAGGGTCTGTTCTGGAAAATATTCTACTCCCTCTGTTCCTAAATATAAGTCTTTGGAGAGATTTCACTATGAACCACATACGGAGCAATAATGAATCTACGCTTTAAAATGCATCTATATACATCTGTATGTGGTTCATAGTGAAATCTCTACAAAGACTTATATTTAGGAACGGAGGGAGTAAGTGTCATGTAAATTTGGTATGTAAATGAGTACACATAATTCATGCGACTGGGTCTGGGGAGTTGAAATATACAGATAGAGTTCTTTGATTTCGTAGTTCATTTTCCATCCTCCATATGCCTACTGCGAAAAAGGCGCAAAATGATCTATTTGATTTGACACAGCTGGTTCTGGCAAAATTTACAGTTTGTCTCTCTAAAAAAATGGAGCCTGTCATGTAAATTTCGTGTGTAAACGAGAAGGGAGCATTTCGTCCGACCTGCGAATTCAAGCCCACAGATTGAGAGTCGTCCTTTTGGAAAGAGGCTTGCATCGGCCACTGGCGTGCGTACGTGACCCGGCCCGAAAACGACTCCGTACTTTGTTCTGTTCGTAAAGCTCTAACAAGAACGCCTAATCTTATCTCATCTCATCTTGGACTCTTACGGCAGGTACACTGGCCCAACGCAGCCACTTCCGTCGCATTCCCACGCACGACGCTCACGATCGAGCTTCGTACCTTTGCTGCATCCTCAACCGCTCTCGAAAAGGACGAAGGAATATCTCATAAACACAGCCTTTTTTCTTTTTGCGGAATATACTACTGTATCTCATAACACAACCTGACAGCAGACACTAAGCTGCCGAAAACCACCATAATTGTGTGAAGTAGCGTGGAAAGCCATCAAAACGCCAACAATTTACAAAAATCACCAAAATCTAGCAACATTTTTTCCCCAGAACCACTAAAAGGCCGATTAATCGTGTTTGATAGTGAATTACAAAGGATTTTTTTTAACAAAAATGTAAATTATAAAGGATTGGTCGACGAAATATGAATCGGAAAACTCGACATGTGGGAGCCATTATTAGGGTAAACGTGGCAGTGGTTGATGGCCCGTGCAAACGGCTGTTAGACGGCGCTTCTTTGCCGCCTCTACAGTGTGTGCCCCGCGCCAGCTATCGGCTCCGACGGGTCAACCAACCGAGCATTGAGAATGGACCCCACCGGTCAGATCCGGTGTCAAAACACAGCCAACCGAGCAGTTAGTGGTTTTGGCTATATTTCTTTTAGGCCTCCTTTGGTTCATAGGATAGGATTATCATAGGAATAGGAATCTTGTAGGAAATGAGATAACATGTATCTCAAATCCTATGAGTAGGAATAGAAAACAAGATGTCATTTGGTTGACACCAAAGGAATTTTTCCATTGAGTCTAGGCTTTTTTTTATTTTCCTATGAAATGTGAAGGATAGGAACCAATCCTATGTAGGAATAGGAATCCATTCCTATGAACCAAAGAGCTCTAAAGGAAAAAAATCCAATAAGAATCCTATCCTCTAGAATTCCTATGAAATTCCTCTAAACCAAAGGAGGCCTTACTGGATTTCGTGTTTTTTGCAAACTGTTACTACCGTTTTCGTGGTTTTTAATAATTTAGTCCACATCATTTTATTTAGTAATTGTTCTTGTCATCTGTGTATCCAGTTGCCACAGCGATCGTCATCCGGTTAATTTTGCTGACGATATGCAAGAAGCAGTGCGAAGGGGGATAGGTGACGTGACGAGAACCTTCCTCCGTATGGCCAATGGCATGAAATATCTTAGCTTAAGCTCATGTACGTGGTGGTCGACGAGAGAGAGAATTCCCTAGCGGGCAAGCAAACACGTACCATGCAGAATTTTTACACCACAAAAGCGGGAGCCGATCGAGCTCACAAGTCACAAATACTTAGGGTCCAGCGTTCCATCGTCGTCGTCGTCGTCCACGGCCCCGAGCACCTGACCCGGAGCTTCCAGGTGCTCGGTCTCGTCGTCTCTGCCGGAGAAGCCACGGCAGGCGATGGTGACCGCGACCGGCACATGCCAGTGCGCGCAGATTCGGCTGCCGCTGCGGCTACGCGGGGCACCGATCGATCAAATCTCCCGGGCTGCGGCTGCGCGCGCGTGCCCGAGTTGGACGGGAAGCCGCCGGTTAAGCAAGTAAACGGGGCGATGAATTGTCCATTCCACTTGCCTCGCGCCACCGCCCACCGGAGTAAACGGCCACGTTGTCATCGTCCTCGTGCGCCACGCATGGCGCCTCCGGGTCGGGGTGCGGGGCAGACTACACTGCCATAGACAGCTACTCCTCGCGGTACATTTTTCGGGTTCAGCCAGTTCCCACGGCACTCGCCGCACGTGGACATGAACTAATCTGAACGAGACACGTGCCGACGCTTTTTTCTCTTTATTTTCTCAACGCTAGCGTGGCGTTGCGGAGCACTCTAGCTCGAGACACCACATGCATGTCGATTTCATGGGGTACGTGCTAATTCCACGTTTTCTTTACGGCGGTGCATGTACCATGTATACGTAGATTCATGGTGGCTGCGCAAATTATGCCAAATATAAGTCTTTGTAGAGATTTTATTATGGACCACATACGGATATATGTAGATGCATCTTAAAGTATAGATTCACCCATTTTGCTCTGTATGAAGCTCATACCGAAATCTCTAAAAAGAGTTATATTTAGAAACAGAGGGAGTATATCTTAATTTCAGCTACCTGTTTGCCTTTTAAAACAAATACTAGAATAAAATAATCGACTACTTGGAGAGAAGCACGGGCAGGGATGTCACACCTGAACTCCCATCATTGATGCTTCCAACGTGAACTAGAAACTCACTTGGATGCATGCAAGGGCATGGGCTTTTATGACTAATCATTGATAATTCTCTTATAATGATTATATCATATCTAGGATACTTTTGCTCCCTTGTATTGCATCTAACCCCTTGTAGGTATTTGGATATATATCATTCCACAAGTTTGCTCTCAAAGTCCTATCTCGAAGCAAACAAATTTGGACCAAGTATCTTTATTTTTGGTGTGCCCAAGGAGCAAGACAACTCAAACATATATATCCTTTGACATTAATTGACTACATATTCCACTCTTGTCATTTTGGATATACATGTTCCTTGCAAGACTAACCCATGTAGGAAGATGAACTACTAACGAAAAGGATTGCTCCCAACCTCACTCCATGAGCATCCACTACAAGTTCAACTACATGATGGGAGTCAACACCAAAACCCAATGTAAGTCTTCACATCTTAGAGAAGTTTTACTCAAAGACATGAACCAAAGCAACTCCACAAGAGGTGCATACATTGAAATGCTTAAACGAAAAATGGTAACCCCATTTTGAGCTTAACGAATATACTCTAACATAGGTGACCTAGGTGACCTAGTCGCCGACCCTCTTCCAGATGAAGTTCCTAGTGTCTCTTTTAGATTCTTTTTCTCGTTGCATTTGGTTGTTTTATCCCCTTCCATAAAAAAACTCCATCTAGATGCTCTTTTTTTTCTTAGCCAGTTTTCTTCTCCCAAATCAATTCATTGTAAATTCTATTAGAATTCAATGCAAATCTTTGTGAGAGCCTATTTGTCTAGTGAGCTGAGTTGACAAAACCTTCTCTTTGCCTTGAACTCGGTACTTCCGAATAGAATCACATCGGCTTCACCAAAATGCAATTTATCATTGCATATATGTTCATCGGTTCAATCGAAGAGGACAAACTCAGATCCACTGATGTGATCAGTCCGTGTCATCTCCAACATAGACTCACCGACTGATCCTTCTTGGAGACACCGGTGTCACTGCATAAAGAAATTTCTGTTAAACTTTTCTTTGATTCTTTCTTCTCTAGCTCCACTCAATGATTGTTTCCCTCTGCCTGCATCTGAAGCTAAATCATAGCTAGTTGCGCCTCTCGAGGACCATGCCTTCTTGATCAACATCCTTGATATTAACCCTTCTTGGAAATTGATGTCAAATGGGGAGAGATATGCACACCAAAGCTCATTTACAAATCTCTTCTATAAAAAGGAATATCTTAAAGGGAGAGAGAGATGCATTTTATAAGAGGAGATGATCCTGCATGTTTCTAAAGAGGGGAGAAACATGTTTTTGATCCTAGTTGATCAAGTTATTTATGTGCTCTATTGTTACTTGTGTTTGCTCTGATTTATGCTTTGATTTTATCTTACCCTACCTACTCCCAATATCAAATTCTAAAGATTCAGGGGGAGAGGAAGCTCAAGTTTAGGGGAGAAAAATCCTTGGAACTCTATTGCAAATCTTGTTTGATCTTTTGGGGACATGGTTGCACCTAAAGAAGTATTAGCCTAGTGATACTCTTTTCTATACATGTCATCCCAATGTTGGTATTCTTGATGGTCTTGTATCTATTCTCTTTGAAGATTTTATCTTGTGTTATGTAACCCTGTTTTCTCAAGTGTATTTCTTCAGGAAATTGATCAAGCACCTCAAGGTAAGTATATGCATCACCCATTTGCATGATGATCTCCTGCTTGTTGCACATATTGTTTGCAAGAAAGAATCATGGACATGAAGACTCTGCTTTCTCATTCATTTGCTCTGATGCATATAACCAAGATACATGTAACACACTTCTGATTCCTTACTACTGTGCATCTATATGCCTAAGGCTACCATCATTTAAATGGTTGCACACTTGTAGGGGGAGCATATGCATGTTACATGTTCTCTCAAAGCTTTCATACATCTCTTGCAATTTATCTACTTTAAGCTTTTGATGTATGTTGTCATCAATTACCAAAAAGGGGAGATTGAAAGCACATTTGCTCCCTTGGTGGTTTTGGTAATTCATGTCAACATACATATTGTTGGACTAATGCTTTTATCTAGTATATTTTAGAAAAGTTCAACATTGGCATGACAAGAAAATGAGGGCGTGGACCCCTTCAAAATGCTAAGGACATGGACTAGCAAAGCTTCAAGACTCTACATTTTTGGTTAAGTGATCCAAGATCACATTGAGTTCATAGGAAAGATAATACTATTAAAAGGGGATGAGGTTTTTGTAACACCCCCATGTATTAAGCTATAGTAACCCCCCTTGATTATGTTAAGTCACTTTGCTTAACAGTGCTTGATCATTTTGGTTCAAATCTCATTTCAAATTCCAGCTCTGAATTCAATTCAAATTTAAAGTGAGAATTTAAATTCACAAACATGGTTGGAAAATAGTTCATCATTTAGCAAATATTCCAAAACAAATAATGGTTAAGGAAAACAACATCACTTGTTTGCTCATTGGGCTCTAGCATTTAAAACACCGCCAAAACAACATTTTAAATGTTTTTCTAAATTATGAAAAATCCAGACTATTTCAAATGCCTCCCAAACTTTTTGTGGAAGTGCCTAAAATTGCAATGTTGAAAACATGCAAAACAAAAGAAATAAAAGAAAACATAAAATAATTAAAAAAAGAAAAGACACATGCCACTGTGCACTGGGCCTAGTGCACAATGCCTGTGTTGGGGATCGTAGCAATAATTCAAAAATTTTCCTATGTGTCACCAAGATCAATCTAGGAGATACTAGCAACGAGAGAGAGGGAGTGCATCTTCATACCCTTGAAGATCGCTAAGCGGAAGCGTTGCAAGAACGCGGTTGGTGGAGTCATACACGCAACGATTCAGATCGCGGTCGATTCCAATCTAAGCGCCGAACATCGACGCCTCCACGTTCAACACACGTACAACCCGGTGACGTCTCCCACGCCTTGACCGAGTAAGGAGAGAGGGAGAGGTTGGGGAAGACTCCGACCAGCAGCAGCACGACGACATGGTGGTGGTGGAGGAGCACGGTACTCCTGCAGGGCTTCGCCAAGCACTACGAGAGACGAGGAGGGAGAGAGGTAGGGCTGCGCCTTGGGAGAGAGAGACTCATGTGTTGGGCAGCCCCAAAACCTCCACTATATATAGGGGCAAGGGGGAGGGGAGGCGCCCTAGGGTTTCCCCTAGGGGGGGAGGGGCGGCCAGGGCAGATGGGATCTCCCCCTTGGGTGACTTGGCCCCCAAGCCAGGAGGTGGGAACCCTAGATGGGGCGCCCCAAACCCCTGGTCACGTGGGATTAGGTGAGGGGGGAGCACAGCCCCTTAGTGGGCTGGTTTGCCCCCTTCCCTTGGCCCATGAAGCCCCCCAACACTTCCCGGGGCTCCCGAAATACCTTTCGGTCATGCTGGTCATCACCCGGTACCTCCGGAACACTTCCGGACTCCAAAACCTTCGTCCAATATATCAATCTTCTCCTCCGGACCATTTCAAAACTCCTCGTGACGTCCGGGATCTCATCCGGAACTCCGAACAACATTCGGTAACCGTGTACATACCTTCCCTATAACCCTAGCGTCATCGAACCTTAAGTGTGGACCCTACGGGCTCGGGAATCATGCAGACATGACCGAGACATCTCTCTGGTCAATAACCAACAGCGGGATCTGGATACCCATGTTGGATCCCACATGTTCCACGATGATCTCATCGGATGAACCACGAAGTCAAGGATTCAGTCAATCCCGTATACAATTCCCTTTGTCTACCGGTATAGTACTTGCCCGAGATTCGATCGTCGGTATCCCGATACCTTGTTCAATCTCGTTACTGGCAAGTCTCTTTACTCGTTCCGTAACACATCAGCCCGTGATCAACTCCTTGGTCACATTGTGCACATTATGATGATGTCCTACCGAGTGGGCCCAGAGATACCTCTCCATTTGCACGGAGTGACAAATTCCAGTCTCGATTCGTGCCAACCCAATAGACACTTTCGGAGAAACCGTAGTGCACCTTTATAGCCACCCAGTTACGTTGTGGCGTTTGGTACACCCAAAGCATTCCTACGGTATCCGGGAGTTGCACAATCTCATGGTCTAAGGAAATGATACTTGACATTAGAAAAGCTTTAGCATACGAACTACACGATCTTGTGCTAGGCTTAGGATTGGATCTTATCCATCACATCATTCTCCTAATGATGTGTAACGCCCCGAGATCGATGTGCCAGGTGTCCTCCAGTTATTCGTTGTTGTTGCCTTGTCATTGCTTGCGTGTCATGTATTGCATATCATGTCATAATGTGTATTTCATTTGCATACATGTTCGTCTCATGCATCTGAGCATTTTCCTCGTTGTCCGTTTTGCAATCCGGCGCTCCTATGTCACCCGGTGTCCCTTTCTACCTCTTTTCGTGTGCGGGTGTTAAACGTTTTAGGATTGGACCAAGATTTGTCATGTGGCCTTGGTTTACCACCGGTAGACCGCCTGTCAAGTTTCGTGCCATTTGGACTTCGTTTGATACTCCAACGGTTAACCGAGGGACCGAAGAGGCCTCGTGTGTGTTGCAGCCCAACACCCTTCCAAAGTGGCCCAAAACCCACCTAAACCCCCTCCATCATCTCGGTCATTCGATCACGATCACGTGGCCGAAAACCACACCTCATTTGGACTCTCCTAGTCCCCTCTACCTATAAATATGTGATCCCCTCCGAAAATCCCGCAGTCCAAACCCTAGATCCAACTCCCGCACACCGCCGAACATGTCCGTCCCGCCGCTGGACGTGTCCGCCGCCGCCGCCACATTGTTCTGGCCAATAGCAGGCCACCACGTCGCCTCCCCGCCGGCCTCTCTCTCCCCGCGGCCCGCCGAGCCCATCACGGGCCCGCGCAGGCCCGCGCGCCAACGCCGCTCGCCCGCTGCGGCCCGGATCCCGCGCCGCCTGGCTCTCCTCTCTGCCGCCACCGCGCCGCCTGTGCCTTCGCCGCCCCGCCGCCGTTCCACCGCTCGTCGCCGGCGTTCACCGGCGCCGCCTGCGAGGGCCTTCGCCGCCCGGCTCTCCTGCGCGCACGCCGCCGCCGCAACGGCGCCCCCTCGTCGCCCCGCTCCCGTGCCGCCATGCTCCGGCCCCTCACCTCCCTGCCGTTTGGAGCTCGCAGGAGACGAACCCCGGCTCATCCGGAGCTCGCCGGAGCCCCGACCCAGGCCGCCGCCGTTGCCGGTGGACCTCGTAGCCGTTGGAGCTCCTTTCTCCCTTGCCGGATCCGACGCTTAGGTCCTCCTCTCCAGTCTCCTCCCTCCTCTACGGCCAAGTCCGACGACTCTCCGACGAGATCTGGCCCTGCCTCGACTTCCGTGCCAAAGTCAACCCTAGACCCGGAGGGTAAAATTCCACTAAGTCCCCAATATTTTTGGCATTTTCCTCGCATCGTAACTCATCATCCGTGCCTCCGTTTTGAGCGTGTAGCATATCAAAATGTACGTCGCGACGAGTACATCATTTCATCTCATTGCATCATTTTCATTTGAGCTCATATTGATGCCCAAAATGCTGTTGGAAGAGGGCTATGTGAGTAATTTGTCAGATCTGTTTCAGCAAATGGTATTTTGTCATTTTTGCCATGATTAATTTGTGCATGCTATGATCCTGAGCTCTACATGTGTTTTGTTATATGCCATGCAATCTTTACAGTGGTGCTTACCGTGTATTTTTGTGATATTTGTGGTGACTAGCACAAGCTTGCAAAGTAGCGTAATCGGTAATGCTGATTTCAGGGACTTAGAATTTCACTAAGTCCTTGTCCTGATTTTGTCGTTATGCCATATGTTCATGTTGTTTCCTAGTGATCCGTGCCTCTTTTGAGGATGACCAGTAAGGATGTTTTGTTAATATTGTGGTTCTCTATCCATCCATGTCTTTGTTTGCATTTATGGAGCACTCTAGCTTGAGTCAATCGAGCTCTACTTTTGCTATATCGTGAATCCTGGCAGATTGTTGACTTGTTAGCAATTTTGCCGAGGATTTTGCTATTGATCCGTGCATGCTATGTTGTTGTTCTTGCCATGTCTAGCTTCTATGCCATGTATTCTTGATGGGTGTATGCTTAGTTTGTCATTCCATGCTCTGTAGTGAGTGCATCGAGCTCGTAAACATACCTACTCGTTAACTGTTTTGCATGCTCCAATTTTTCACTAAGTCTGAGACCTGTTTATGTTTTTGCTATGTTCACATGCTTGCAATTGTATTTTCTGATCCCTTTTGGCTCAAGGTCACTAAGGAACTTTTGTTAAGTGCTTTGACTAGCTTCATGCCATGCCTTGCTTTGCCATGTTAAGTTCCTGTAGCATGTAGTTTTCATGCTCTAAAGTGTGCTTCCTAATGATAAATTTCAGACTTGTGTTAATTTCACGAAGTCTGAAACCTGTTATCATTTGCACTTTTGCCATGCTTGTTTGAACCTGTTAATGAGTGATTTATCCATAGCTTAGTGTTCATCTTTTGTTAAGCTTCTCGAGTGGATCCCTGCCATGTATTTTGTTGCCATGTTTGAGTGATGTAGCATATTTATCTTGTTGCATTTAGATGGCTACTTGCTGATTATCGCAGACTGGTGCCATATTTGTTTTGCTTGAGATTTCCAAAACGTGCATCCGATTCCGGTGATCTTTATATCGATTTCAACCGAAATCACCTCAAATTTCCAATGGCACTCTTGGATTTCCAGGTTGAGGCCAGGTTCAATCATTCCTTTGCAAATCATGCATATGCATCGCATACCGCATCCCGCATATCATACCATGTTCATGTGTTGGTTGTTTACTATGTTGTGTGCTTCTTTCCGGTGTTGCTTCTTTGGGTTGGTTCCGGTAAAGTCGCGTTTGAGAGGAATCGTTTGACTACGTCTGTTTGTCTTCTTCATGGACTCGTTCTTCTTCCTTGTGGGATTTCAGGCAAGATGACCATACCCTTGAAATCACTTCTATCTTTGCTTGCTAATTGCTCGCTCTTTTGCTATGCCTATGCTGCGATACCTACCACTTGCTTATCATGCCTCCCATATTATTGAACCAAGCCTCTAACCCACCTTGTCCTAGCAAACCGTTGTTTGACTATGTTACCGCTTTACTCAGCCCCTCTTATAGCGTTGTTAGTTGCAGGTGAAGATGGGAGCTTGTTCCATGTTTGGAACATGAATATTTTGTTGGGATATCACAATATCTCTTATTTAATTAATGCATCTATATACTTGGTAAAGGGTGGAAAGCTCGGCCTTATGCCGAGTGTTTTGTTCCACTCTTGCCGCCCTAGTTTCCGTCATATCGGTGTTATATTCCCGGATTTTGCGTTCCTTACGCGGTTGGGTTACAATGGGAACCCCTTGACAGTTCGCCTTGAATAAAACTCTTCCAGCAAGGCCCAACATTGGTTTTATCATTCGCCACCTAGCCTCTTTTTCCCTTGGGTTAGGCCAGCCCAAGGGTCATCTTTATTTTAACCCCCCCGGGCCAGTGCTTGTCTAAGTGTTGGTCCAAACTAGAGCCCCTTGCAGCGCCACCTCGGGTAAACTCGAGGGATGGTTTTAGTTGTACGGATTGCTTATCTGGTGTTGCCCTGAGAACGAGATATGTGCAGCTCCTATCGGGATGTCGGCACATCAGGTGGTCTTGCTGGACTTGTTTTACCATTGTCGAGGATGTCTTGTAACCGGGATTCCGAGTCTGATCGGGTCTTCCCGCTAAAAGGAATATCCTTCGTTGACCGTGAGAGCTTGTGATGGGCTAAGTTGGGACACCTCTGCAGGGTATTGAACTTTCGAAAGCCGTGCCCGCGGTTATGGGCAGATGGGAATTTGTTAATGTCCGGTTGTAGAAAACCTGAAGTTGACCTTAATTAAAATGCACCAACCGCGTGTGTTACCGTGATGGTCTCTTCTCGGCGGGGTCCGGGAAGTGAACACGGTGTTGGAGTTATGCTTGACGTAGGTTGTTTTAGGATCACTTCTTGATCATAGTTCATCGACCGTGCTTTTGCCTTCTCTTCTCGCTCTCTTTTGCGAATATGTTAGCCACCATATATGCTAGTCGCTTGCTGCAGCTCCACCTCATACCTTTTCCTTACCCATAAGCTTAAATAGTCTTGATCGCGAGGGTGTGAGATTGCTGAGTCCCCGTGGCTCACAGATACTTCCAAAACGAGTTTGCAGGTGCCGATGTTACCGAGTAGGTGATGCAACCAAGCTCAGGAGGAGCTCGATGAAGATCTCGTCCTTTGTGTCATTTCGTTCTAGTTGATCAGTAGTGGAGCCCAGTCGGGTCGATCGGGGATCTGTGTAGCATTTGGGTAGTCTTCTTTTATTTGGGTTCCGTAGTCGGACCTTGATTGTATTTGGATGAATGTAATGCTTTATTCATGTATTGTGTGAAGTGGCGATTGTAAGCCAACTATGTAACTCTTTCCCCCATGTATTACATGGGTTGTTGGAAGATTACCTCACTTGCGACATTGCTTTCAATGCGGTTATGCCTCTAAGTCGTGCTTCGACACGTGGGAGATATAGCCGCATCGAGGGTGTTACAAGTTGGTAATCAGAGCCTTCCCTGACCTTAGGAGCCCCCTGCTTGATCGAATCGCTGGTGTTATTGAGTCTAGTAATGTTTTGAGTCATTTAGGATTATATATATCGGAGAGTTAGGAATTCCTTTTACTCCTCAGTCCCTTCGTCGCTCTGGTGAGGCATCCTGACATAGAGTTTTGACTCTTCTCTTCTCAAATTTCACTAATTTTTTTTAGGATCACGCGGGTATCTTGGAATTGTTTCGATGGTTTTGTGACGAGAACATTGTTCTTTGTGCCTCCTGACTTTTAAGGGTTGTGGCAGTGTCCCGGGGAGTTGAGCTCCAAGGTGTTGCCGTCACAACTTTATCGTTGCAGTTCTGGAATACCCGAGATAGTTTCGCCGACATCGAAAATCTCTTTTATGCAGTTGTTGGTGAGATAACCTCGACGCCACCCAGTACTGGGGCGGGAGTTCGGGAGTATTGCCATAACTCGTATAACGGATGCTTTTCGAAGGTTGAGGTAAACGATTTCCGAAGGGTTCTTGGTTATGTGTTGAAGGATGGATACAGCTGGATGTAGGATTTGCTAGTTTTGGGTGAGATATTATGCTTCCCCTGTATCCCCAACACCCGATTGCATAACCGGAAAATTTCGGGAGTTTATAAGTGGGAATTTAAGTAGCTCTTAGGATATCTTTCCGACAAATGTATGATATGAAATTGGGGTTCGACGTCTAGTGGTCCGCCTATCCACGGTTGGTTTTACAGTGGTCTCGTTGTGTCTTAAAGAGTCCTTGGCTATGCCGATTCGGGGACGCTTCGTATGTCATGTGCACTGCCTTGTACATGATGGTGCTGTACGATCGAGCCCGTGTAGGCCTACCACAAAAACTTCGGACAAAATCTCTATCATATGTTTGTTCTGGCTTATTCTGCAAGCCAATTCTTTGTTTTGTTTTGAGTTGTGGTATTCGAGTTGCTTCGAAGTCAAATGTTGATTCCATACCTGTTCCTAAGCGGCATTCTCATACTCCGATGTGAATACTAATCCTTCTTGATAATCGAGATTGTCATGTAAATCCTGTTCAACCGGTGTGTTTCTCTTCAAGTGGATCCGATCATTTCAACATCCGCAAGATCAAGTATCAGTTCTTCTCAACGGTATTTGTTTCATCCGTCTCCAAGTTGCCTTTGCTTTTCCCGCCCACCCACCCTTTTTCTTCAAGGACTTAGATTTCTCAATCAAGCATCATTTTATTGATGGAAGTCTCTCCATTCTTTTCCTTCAATGTTCTTATCCGGTGATTCTCATGAAGATTCTAACGAAACCTCAAGTTCATCATTATTCATTCTCTTTCTTCTCCGGTGGAACTAATTCAAGCTTTGTTGATCATATCCTTCCCTTGTTTCAAATGCCTTCTCATATCGGTGCACCTCATAATATTTCATTTCTCGATATTCAATTCTTCCGGAGTGCTCAAGATATCTCGAAGATTCATGTGTTCACTCTGCTTTCGTTCAAGCTTTTTTTCGAGGATGTTATCTCATTCAAGCCTTTTAATTCAACCGGTGCATTCTCTCTTTTAAATCGTTTAACGGTGTTTCTTTTGAGTGGGCCCTAACCCACAGGTCTTTTTCCAGGATCTTACCTGACTCTTCTAATTCTCCCGGAGTTATTCTCAAATTCTTTTCCAAGTTTGACGTAAGAATGAATTATCATAAGTCTTATGTTTTTCTCCAAGATCGTCCACATTATTTTCATCGTTGGCTCAATCTCTTCTCTTTTGATTCTTTCGGAGTATCTCAACAATTCACGGTGGTGTTTCTCGTCGTCACTCTCAACATTTGAAGACCGAAGAAGAGTTTTACCTCCATATCTTATCTGTTCTCTCAGAGATTCGTGGTTCTAGTTCGAGGCCATCCTCTCATAATTGTTTGATTGTGATAATTCTTTTCACCTATCCGGAGCAATTCAAGAGTCTTCTCAGTTTGATTATCCGGAGTCCATCAATTCAGGTGTATTCATTCTCAGCTTTCAGTTGTCATTCTCCAATCTTACCGGTGCATCAAGTGATCTCTAATCAGTTCGTGATCCCTTCGTTCTCATGTATCTAAATTCTCTCAAGCATCTTTGTTCATTTGCTAAATTCTTCCAAGTGTCTTCCTTATCTTTTCTTTGTTCATTTTTTTAATTCTTACGGTGGTTCGCTCAAGATTCTTCTTCCTTCATTTATCATATCAATTTATTCGTTGTTTCAATTTTTACGGTGGTTCGTTGAAGATATTCCGAAGTTTGTGCTATATCTATCTTAATCCTTTCTACGAGAATAAGTAGTATGCCAAAATCCATTGATTGTCATCAGTTTAAATCGGTGAAGGATGATAAGCATAATGTAATTCTTATTCTTGTTTCATCCAAGTGATTTAATTCCTTATTCCGGAGGTTCATCAAAATTCTTGATTTCTTTTGTTCATCTTTCTTTTCTGGAGCTCCAAGTTATTTCAATTATATCACCATGGAGATTCATCTAAACCGTCGCAAGGCTTTGCTTGTGTTTTCAACTTCTCTTTCCATTTTGATCATCCTTTTATTACCGGAGTTCTTCATGAAGGTTCTACATGAGGGTTCATCAAGGATTTATATTCCTTCTCGAAGTGTTCATCGAGATTCTTTTCTAAGGAGCTCAAGCTTTCTTCATCTTGCATCCGGAATGCAATTCTCTCTTCCGTATCATTTGAGGTGATAATATATCATTCTTATTTCACAAGAATGGGATATTTTAAATCCATCAACCTCTTCGTTGGAGTTATCTTGGGTTATGCTTCACCTAAAGCCTTCCCTAAGGATTGTTGCTATTTATGGTGCTTATAAATGATCCAAGTTCTTCTTTTGTCCTCCCGGTGAGATAGTTCTCGTCTCCTTGTCATATCAATCCAATCAAATCTTTTCCGTGAGTGGCAGACTTTTACCTCAGAATTTTGAGTTGTCTTCCATAAGCCCGCAATAAGCTTATCCTTTCGTTGTTGGTTTTCCAACAACTCCGTTCGACCCTTCTCCTAAAGATACCTTTTCAAGCTCTTTTGTGGCAGAAGTGGCATTTTCTTCTCAATTCTCCTATTTCAATTATCTATCTTCTATTCTTCCGTTCCGGAGGCATTGTGATGTTGCTCTCCTCAACCCATCTTCTCGGATTGCCAGGACCATGTTTTGTTCGTGCTTATCCTTTTAACCGGAGTGTTGTGTCCCTTTTCTCAAGCTCTTTCATTTTATCAAGTTTTTCATCTCTTTTAAACCGGAGTGCGGTCCGAGATTTTTCCTACCCCTTGTTCCATTCATTCAATAGTTACGGAGGCAGTGTATTGTGATTTCATCAAGTATCTTCTCATCTCATCAAGTTGTTATTCAATTCTTTTCTTTTCAATCGGAGTGCTGCCCAAAGTTGTTTCTTCCTTGTTCCTCTTTACTAACGGAGTGTTTTCAACTGTGTTCTTCTTTGTTGCTTTCTTTCTTTCAATTTGCTCAACCTTTCAAGGTTCTTTGTTTTCACTCATTGGTCAAAGAAGCAACTTAGTTTTATCTCTTCTCGTTTCCTTCCGTTTTTCCCTCCGGTGCCATTCTAGATCTCGGGACGAGATCCTCTCGTAGTGGTGGAGTGTTGTAACGCCCCGAGACCGATGTGCCAGGTGTCCTCCAGTTATTCGTTGTTGTTGCCTTGTCATTGCTTGCGTGTCATGCATTGCATATCATGTCATCATGTGCATTTCATTTGCATACATGTTCGTCTCATGCATCCGAGCATTTTCCCCGTTGTCCATTTTGCAATCCGGCGCTCCTATGTCACCCGGTGTCCCTTTCTACCTCTTTTCGTGTGCGGGTATTAAACGTTTTCAGATTGGACCGAGATTTGTCACGTGGCCTTGGTTTACCGCCGGTAGACCGCCTGTCAAGTTTCGTGCCATTTGGACTTCGTTTGATACTCTAATGGTTAACCGAGGGACCGAAGAGGCCTCGTGTGTGTTGCAGCCCAACACCCTTCCAAAGTGGCCCAAAACCCACCTAAACCCCTCCATCATCTCGGTCGTTCGATCACGATCGCGTGGCCGAAAACTGCACCTCATTTGGACTCTCCTAGCTCCCTCTACCTATAAATATGTGATCCCCTCCGAAAATCCCGCAGTCCAAACCCTAGATCCAACTCCCGCACGCCGCCGGACATGTCCGTCCTGCCACTGGACGTGTCCGCCGCCGCCGCCACGTCGTTCCGGCCAATAGCAGGCTGCCATGTCACCTCCCCGCCGGCCTCTCTCTCCCCGCGGCCCGCCGAGCCCATGCTTGTGTTAATTTCACGAAGTCTGAAACCTGTTATCATTTGCACTTTTGCCATGCTTGTTTGAACCTGTTAATGAGTGATTTATCCGTAGCTCAGTGTTCATATTTTGTTAAGCTTCTTGAGTGAATCCCTGCCATGTATTTTATTCCATGTTTGAGTGCTGTAGCATATTTATCTTGTTGCATTTAGATGGCTACTTGCTGATTATCGCAGACCGGTGCCATATTTGTTTTGCTTGCCATTTCCAAACCATGCATCCGATTCCGGTGATCTTTATATCGATTTCAACCGAAATCACCTCACCTTTCTAGTGGCACTCTTGGATTTACAAGTTGAGGCCAGGTTCAATCATTCCTTTGCAAATCATGCATATGCATCACATACCGCATCCCGCATATCATACCATGTTCATGTGTTGGTTGTTTACTATGTTGTGTGCTTCTTTCCGGTGTTGCCTCTTCGGGTTGGTTTCGGTAACGTCGCGTTTGTGAGGACCCGTTCGACTACATCCATTTGTCTTCTTCATGGACTCGTTCTTCTTCCTTGCGGGATTTCAGGCAAGATGACCATACCCTTGAAATCACTTCTATCTTTGCTTGCTAGTTGCTCGCTCTTTTGCTATGCCTATGCTGCGATACCTACCACTTGCTTATCATGCCTCCCATATTTTTGAACCAAGCCTCTAACCCACCTTGTCCTAGCAAACCATTGTTTGACTATGTTACCGCTTTGCTCAGCCCCTCTTATAGCGTTGTTAGTTGCAGGTGAAGATTGGAGCTTGTTCCATGTTTGGAACATGGATATTTTGTTGGGATATCACAATATCTTTTATTTAATTAATGCATCTATATACTTGGTAAAGGGTGGAAGGCTCAGCCTTATGCCGGGTATTTTGTTCCACTCTTGCCTCCCTAGTTTCCGTCATATCGGTGTTATGTTCCCGGATTTTGCGTTCCTTATGCGGTTGGGTTATAATGGGAACCCCTTGACAGTTCACCTTGAATAAAACTCTTCCAGCAAGGCCCAACATTGGTTTTATCATTCGCCACCTAGCCTATTTTTCCCTTGGGTTAGGCCAGCCCAAGGGTCATCTTTATTTTAAACCCCCGGGCCAGTGCTTGTCTAAGTGTTGGTCCAAACTAGAGCCCCTTGCAGCGCCACCTCGGGGAAACTCGAGGGCTGGTTTTAGTTGTACAGATTGCTTATCCGGTGTTGCCCTGAGAACGAGATATGTGCAGCTCCTATCGGGATGTCGGCGCATCAGGCGGTCTTGCTGGACTTGTTTTACCACTGTCGAGGATGTCTTGTAACCGGGATTCCGAGTCTGATCGGGTCCTCCCGCTAGAAGGAATATCCTTCATTGACCGTGAGAGCTTGTGATGGGCTAAGTTGGGACACCCCTGCAGGGTATTGAACTTTCGGAAGTCGTGCCCGCGGTTATGGGTAGATGGGAATTTGTTAATGTCCGGTTGTAGAAAACCTGAAGTTGACCTTAATTAAAATGCACCAACCACGTGTGTTACCGTGATGGTCTCTTCTCGCGGGGTCCGGGAAGTGAACAGGGTGTTGGAGTTATGCTTGCGTAGGTTTTTTTAGGATCACTTCTTGATCATAGTTCATCGAACGTGCTTTTGCCTTCTCTTCTCGCTCTCTTTTGTGAATATGTTAGCCACCATATATGCTAGTCGCTTGCTGCAGCTCCACCTCATACCTTTACCTTACCCATAAGCTTAAATAGTCTTGATCGTGAGGGTGTGAGATTGCTGAGTCCCCGTGGCTCATAGATACTTCCAAAACCAGTTTGCAGGTGCCGATGTTACCGAGCAGGCGACGCAACCAAGCTCAGGAGGAGCTCGATGAAGATCTCGTCCTTTGTGTCGTTTCGTTCTAGTTGATCAGTAGTGGAGCCCAGTCGGGTTGATCGGGGATCTGTGTAGCATTTGGGGTAGTCTTCTTTTATTTGGGTTTCGTAGTCGGACCTTGATTGTATTTGGATGAATGTAATGCTTTATTCATGTATTGTGTAAAGTGGCGATTGTAAGCCAACCATGTAACTCTTTCCCCTATGTATTACATGGGTTGTGTGAAGATTACCTCACTTGCGACATTGCTTTCAATGCGGTTATGCCTCTAAGTCGTGCTTCGACACGTGGGAGATATAGCCGCATCGAGGGTGTTACATGATGTGATCCCGTTATCAACGACATCCAATGTCCATGGTCAGGAAACCGTAACCATCTATTGATCAATGAGCTAGTCAACTAGAGGCTTACTAGGGACATGGTGTTGTCTATGTATCCACACATGTATTATGGTTTCCGGTTAATACAATTATAGCATGAACAATAGACAATTATCATGAACAAGGAAATACAACAATAACCATTTTATTATTGCCTCTAGGGCATATTTCCAACAGTCTCCCACTTGCACTAGAGTCAATAATCTAGTTCACATCACTATGTGATTGTAATGAATCCAACACCCAAGGGGTTTGTTCATATCTCGCTTGTGAGAGAGGTTTATTAGTCAATGGGTCTGAACCTTTCAGATCCATGTATGCTTTACAAATCTCTATGTCATCTTGTAGATGCAGCTACCACGCGCTACTTGGAGCTATTCCAAATAACTGCTCTACTATACGAATCCGATTTACTCCTCAGAGTCATCCGGATTAGTGTCAAAGTTTGCATCGATGTAACCCTTTACGACAAACTCTTTTACCACCTCCATAATCGAGAAAATTCCTTAGTCCACTAGTTACTAAGGATAAGTTCGACTGATGTCATGTGGTCCATTCCTGGATCACTCTTGTACCCCTTGGCTGACTCATGGCAAGGCACACTTCACATGCGGTACACATCATAGCATACTGTAGAGCCTACGTCTAAAGCATAGGGGACGACCTTCGTCCTTTCTCTCTCTTCTGCCGTGGTCAGGTCTAAAGTCTTACACAATGCTTATACCTTGTAACACAGCCAAGAACTTTGCTGATCTATTTTGAACTCCTTCAAAATCTTGTCACGGTATGTATTCATTTGAAAGTACTATTAAGCGTTTTGATCTATCCTTATAGATCTTGATGCTCAATGTTCAAGTAGCTTAATCCAGGTTTTCCATTGAAAAACACTTTTCAAATAACCCTGTATGCTTTCTAGAAATTCTACATCATTTCTGATCAACAATATGTTAACAACATATACTCATCAAAAATTCTATAGTGCTCCCACTCACTTCTTTGGAAATTCAAGTTTCTCATAAACTTTGTATAAACCCAAAATCTTTGATCATCTCATCAAAGCGTACATTCCAACTCCGAGATGCTTACTCCAGTCCTTAGAAGGATTGCTAGAGCTTTGCATACTTGTCAGCATCTTTCAGGATTGACAAAACCTTCTGGTTGTATCACATACAACCTTTCCTCAAGAAAAACGTCGAGGAAGCAATGTTTTCACATCCTATCTGCAAGATTTCATAAATAATGCAGTAATTGCTAACATAATTCCAACAGACTCTTAGCATCGCTACGAGTGAGAAAGTCTCATCGTAGTCAACTCCTTGAACTTGTCGGAAAACATCTTAACGACAAGTCGAGCTTTCTTAATGGTGACATTTACCATCATTGTCCGTCTTCCTTTTAAAATCCATCTGCACCCAATAGCCTTACGACCATCAAGTAGTTATTACAAAGTCTATACTTTGTTTTTATACATGGATCCTCTCTCGGATTTTATGGCCTCGAGCTATTCGTCAGAATACGGGCCCACCATCGCTTCTCCATAGCTTGTAGGTTCATTGTTGTCTAGCAACATGACTTCCAAGACAGGATTACGTACCACTCTGAAGCAGTATGCATCCTTGTCGACCTATGAGGTTTGGTAGTGACTTGATCCGAAGTTTCATGATCACTATCATAAGCTTCCACTTCAATTGGTGTAGGTGCCACAGGAACAACTTCCTGAGCCCTGCTACATACTAGTTGAAGTGATGGTTCAATAACCTCATCAAGTCTCCATCGTCCTCCCACTCAGTTCTTTCGAGAGAAACTTTTCCTCGAGAAAGGACCTATTTCTAGAAACAACCACTTTTGCTTACGGATCTGAAATAGGAGGTATGCCCAACTGTTTTGGGTATTCTATGAAGATGCATTTATCCGCTTTGGGTTCGAGCTTATCAGCCTGAAACTTTTTCACATAAGCGCCACAACCCCAAACTTTCAAGAAACGACATCTTAGGTTTTGCTAAACCATAGTCCATACGGTGTTGTCTCAACGGAATTGCGTGGTGCCCTATTTAAAGTGAATGCGGTTGTCTCCAATGCCTAACCCATAAACGATAGTGGTAATTCGATAAGAGACATCATGGTATGCACCATATCCAATAGGGTGCAGTTATGATGTTCGGACACACCATTACACTATGGTGTTCCAGGCGGTATTAGTTGTGAAACAATTTCCACAATGTCTTAATTGTGTACCAAACTCGCAACTCAGATGTTCATCTCTATGATCATATCATAGACATTTTATCCTCTTGTCACGACGATCTTCAACTTCACTCTGAAATTACTTAAACCTTTCAATAATTCAGACTTGTGTTTCATCAAGTAAATATACTCAACATCTACTCAATCATCTGTGAAGTAAGAACATAACGATATCCACTGCGTGCCTCAGCACTCATTGGACTACACACATCAAAATGTATTACTTCCAACAAGTTGCTTTCTTGTTCCATCTTACTGAAAATGAGGCCTTTCAGTCATCTTGCCCATGTGATATGATTTGGATGTCTCAAGTGAGTCCAAACGATCCATCTGCATGGAGTTTCTTCATGCATATCTACCAATAGACATGGTTCGCATGTCTCAATCTTTTCAAAAACGAGTGAGTCCAAAGATCCATCAACATGGAGCTTCTTCATGCGTTTTATACCAGCATGACTCAAATGGCAGTGCCACAAGTACGTGGTACTATCATTACTATCTTATATCTTTTGGCATGAACATGTGTATCACTACGATCGAGATTCAATAAACCATTCATTTTAGGTGCAAGACCATTGAAGGTATTATTCAAATAAACAGAGTAACCATTATTCTCCTTAAATGAATAACCGTGTGGTGATAAACATAATCCAATCATGTCTATGCTCAACGCAAACACCAAATAACAATTATTTCGGTTTAACACCAATCCCGATGGTAGAGGGAGCGTGCGATGTTTGATAACATCAACCTTGGAAACACTTCCAACACATATCGTCATCTCACCTTTAGCTAGTCTCCGCAGCCTTTTATTTCGAGTTACTAACGCTTAGTAACCGAACCGGTATTTATTACCCTGGTGCTACTAGGAGTACTAGTAAAGTACACAATAATATGCCGTATATCCAAAATACTTCTGTCGACCTTGCCAGCCTTCTCATCTACCAAGTATCTAGGGTAGTTCTGCTTCAGTGACCGTTCCCCTCATTACAGAAGCACTTAGTCTCGGGTTTGGGTTCAACCTTGGGTTTCTTCACTAGAGCAGCAACTGATTTGCCGTTTCATGAAGTATCCCTTCTTTCCCTTGCCCTTCTTGAAACTAGTGGTTTTACTAACCATGAAAAATTGATGCTCCTACTTGATTTCTACTTTCACGGTGTCAAACATCATGAATTGCTCAAGGATCATCATGTCTATCCCTGATATGTTATAGTTCATCACTAAGCTCTAATAGCTTGGTGGCAGTGACTATGGAGAACCATCACTATCTCATCTGGAAGATGAACTCCCACTCGATTCAAGCGATTGTAGTACTCAGACAATCTGAGCACATGCTCAACGATTGAGCTTTTCTCCCTTAGTTTGCAGGCTTAAGAAACTTGTCAGAGGTCTCATACCTCTTGACGTGGGCACTAGTCTGAAATCCCAAATTCAGTCTTTGGAACATCTCATATGTTCTGTGACGTTTCAAAACCGTCTTTTGTGCCACAATTCAAAACCGTTAGCTTTACGCACTGAACTATCACGTAGTCATCAAAACGTGTATGTCAGATGTTTCACAACATCTACAGACGACGCTCGAGGTTCAGCACACCGAGCGGTGCATTAAGGACATAAGCCTTCTGCGTGGCAATGAGGATAATCATCAGTTTACGGACCCAGTCCGCACAATTTCTATTATCAACTTTCAACTAAATTTTCTCTAGGAACATATCTTAAACAGTAGAACTAAAGCGTAAGCTATGACATAATTTGCAAAGACCTTTTGGCTATGTTCATGATAATTAAGTTCACTTGATTATTTAATGAACTCCCACTTAGATAGACATCCCTCTAGTCATCTAAGTGATACATGATCCGAGTCAACTAGGCCGTGTCCGATCATCATGTGAGACGGACTAGTCATCATCGGTGAACATCTTCATGTTGATCGTATCTACTATACGACTCATGTTCGACCTTTCGGTCTCTTGTGTTCCAAGGTCATGTTTGTTCATGCTAGGCTCGTCAAGTCAACCTAAGTGTTTCGCATGTGTATATCTGGCTTACACCCATTGTATGCGAACGTTAGAATCTATCACACCCGATCATCACATGGTGCTTCAAAACAACGAACCTTCGCAACAGTGCACAGTTAGGGGGAACACTTTTCTTGAAATTTCAGCGAGGGATTATCTTATTTATGCTACCGTCGTTCTAAGCAAATAAGATGTAAACATGACAAACATCACATGCAAATCATAAAGTGACATGATATGGCCAATATCATCTTGCGCCTTTTGATCTCCATCTTCGAGGCGCGACATGATCACCTTCGTCACCGGCATGACACCATGATCTCCATCATCATGATCTCCATCATCGTGTCTTCATGAAGTTGCCTCGCCAACTATTACTTCTACTACTATGGCTAACGGTTAGCAATAAAGTAAAGTAATTACATGGCATTTTCATTGACACGCATGTCATAAATAACTTAAGACAACTCCTATGGCTCCTGCCGGTTGTCATACTCATCGACATGCAAGTCGTGATTCCTATTACAAGAAGATGATCAATCTCATACATCACATATATCATTCATCACATCCTTTTGGCCATATCACATCACATAGCATACCCTGCAAAAACATGTTAGACGTCCTCTAATTGTTGTTGCATGTTTTACGTGGCTGCTATGGGTTTCTAGCAAGAACGTTTCTTACCTACGCAAAAGCCACAAAGGTGACATGCCAATTTCTATTTACCCTTCATAAGGACCCTCTTCATTGACTCCGATCCGACTAAAGTGGGAGAGACAGACACCCGCTAGCCACCTTATGCATCAGGTGCATGTCAGTCGGTGGAACCTGTCTCATGTAAGTGTACGTGTAAGGTCGGTCCGGGCCGCTTCATCCCACAATGCCGCCGAATCAAGATAAGACTAGTAACGGCAGGCAAATTGAACAAATCATCGCCCACAACTACTTTGTGTTCTACTCGTGCATAGAATCTACGCATAGACCTAGCTCATGATGCCACTGTTGGGGATCGTAGCAATAATTCAAAAAAATTCCTACGTGTCACCAAGATCAATCTAGGAGATACTAGCAACGAGAGAGAGGGAGTGCATCTTCATACCCTTGAAGATCGCTAAGTGGAAGCGTTGCAAGAACACGGTTGCTGGAGTCGTACACGCATTGATTCAGATCGCGGTCGATTCTGATCTAAGCGCCGAACAACGACGCCTCCGCGTTCAACACACGTACAGCCCGGTGACGTTTCCCGCGCCTTGATCCAGCAAGGAGAGAGGGAGAGGTTGGGGAAGACTCCGTCCAGCAGCAGCACGACGGCGTGGTGGTGGTGGAGGAGCGCGGTACTCCTGAAGGGCTTCGCCAAGCACTATGAGAGACGAGGAGGGAGAGAGGTAGGGCTGCACCTTGGGAGAGAGAGACTCGCATGTTAGGCAGCCCCAAAACCTCCACTATATATAGGGGCAAGGGGGAGGGGGAGGCGCCCTAGGGTTTCCCCTAGGGGGGCGGCGGCCAGGGCAGATGGGATCTCCCCCTTGGGTGACTTGGCCCCCAAGCCAGGAGGTGGGAACCCTAGATGGGGCGCCCCAAACCCCCTGGTCACGTGGGATTAGGTGAGGGGGGGTGCACAGCCCCTTAGTGGGCTGGTTTGCCCCCTTCCCTTGGCCCATGAAGCCCCCCAACACTTGCCGGGGCTCCCGAAATACCTTTCGGTCATGCTGGTCATCACCCGGTACCTCCGAAACACTTCAGTACTCCAAAACCCTTCGTCCAATATATCAATCTTCTCCTCCCGACCATTCCGGAACTCCTCGTGACGTCCGGGATCTCATCCGGGACTCCGAAAAACATTCAGTAACCGCGTACATACCTTCCCTATAACCCTAGCGCCATCGAACCTTAAGTGTGTAGACCCTACGGGCTCGGGAATCATGCAGACATGACCGAGACATCTCTCTGGTCAATAACCAACAGCGGGATCTGGATACCCATGTTGGCTCCCACATGTTCCACGATGATCTCATCGGATGAACCACGATGTCAAGGATTCAGTCAACCCCGTATACAATTCCCTTTGTCTACCGGTATAGTACTTGCCCGAGATTCGATCGTCGGTATCCCGATACCTTGTTCAATCTCGTTACTGGCAAGTCTCTTTACTCGTTCCGTAACACATCATCCCGTGATCAACTCCTCGGTCACATTGTGCACATTATGATGATGTCCTACCGAGTGGGCCCAGAGATACCTCTCCGTTTACACAGGGTGACAAATCCCAGTCTCGATTCATGCCAACCCAACAGACACTTTCGGAGATACCCGTAGTGCACCTTTATAGCCACCCAGTTACGTTGTGGCGTTTGGTACACCCAAAGCATTCCTACGGTATCCGGGAGTTGCACAATCTCATGGTCTAAGGAAATGATACTTGACATTAGAAAAGCTTTAGCATACGAACTAGACGATCTTGTGCTAGGCTTAGGATTGGGTCTTGTCCATCACATCATTCTCCTAATGATGTGATCCCGTTATCAACGACATCCAATGTCCATGGTCAGGAAACCATAACCATCTATTGATCAATGAGCTAGTCAACTAGAGGCTTACTAGGGACATGGTGTTGTCTATGTATCCACACATGTATTGTGGTTTCCGGTTAATACAATTATAGCATGAACAATAGACAATTATCATGAACAAGGAAATACAACAATAACCATTTTGTTATTGCCTCCAGGGCATATTTCCAATAGCCTGGCCCAAAAGGCCCAGCCTGCTCCCCCGTCATCCCCTTCCTCTCTCCTCCACCTGGCGCACCCGACTGCACCGTGATGTCCCCGCCGGACCTGCTCGCCGCTCCGCACCACTACAACGCCGGGGGGATAAGGCCGCCACCACGACCCGTTGGGCGAGCCCCCCTTGATATTCCCCCCTTGCTCTACATCGCCATCCTCGAGCTCGCCATCCGCTTCCGTCGCCATGGCCTCGCCAACCACGTAGCCACCAAGATCCTTCCGCCTCTCTGACCTTTCCACGTGCTCTGCCTCCGTCATCCATGCCTCTCCAACAAGCCTCGTGACGGGACGAGCCCCATAGCGACGTCCTCGACCTCTTCTTTGAGCTTCGGCCACCGAGATCCCAGTGCTGCTCCGTTCACCCCAGGCCCTCCCCGAGCATGCTTAGCACACCTACAGGGCCTATTTGGGCATCTCTCTCCTTTCCCCCACTCAACGTGCTCAATTGGTCGAAATGCTCCGCCGCACGCGCTCATCTCTGGTGTGGCTCTGGTGACCCGTTGGTCACGCGTGTGCGCCCGTTGGCTTCACCGCATCATGTACAATCCCCTAGATACTTCTTCTGCCCATTTGCATGCCGCATCATTGTTTCCTCCCACACCCGTATGCCGGCATCCGCCCAGCTCGTCGCCGACGTCGCTGTAGCCCTGCTCCGGCCCTGCCACCACCATGTTGGATGCGTCGCCATCTACCCGTTCAAACATGACCGACCTTGCGCAAAATGAACGCCCCTAGCCAAATCCCGATCGCCATGTCATGCATCATGATGCATTTGATTGCTTTATATTTATTGTTTCTTCCCCCCTTCTCTCCGGTAGACCCCGAGACCGACGCTGCTCCCAAGATCGACTACACCCCTGATGACCAGTCCCTTTTAGCAGAGCTTCCAGGCAAGCAAAACCCCCTTGATCATTCATATATCGCCCTTTCTCTCTCTCATGCTTGCATTATAGTTTGCTAATGTTGTTCGATAGCTCCTATTATGATGCATAGTCAGCTTTTGCAACCTGCTATTGTTACCTTACATGTTATCCTATATGCTTAGTATAGGATGGTTAGTGATCCATTAGTGATGCTCATCCTTGTCCTTGTTGCCCTACTTTGTTATCGGTGACTCGATCAACGTGATCGATGTGCAGAGACTAACACTTCACCGCATACCCCCCTTAGTTGTACGACTCTGCAGAGCTACTATCGAGTGCCGAGGGTGATACCTCCCCCCTCACTCCTGATGTTACCTCTGTAGCGTAGCTAGTCGGTTGTGGGTTAACGATGGTGATTCCTCTTTCACCACCTACGATGATGCCTCTGTCGTGTAGCTTCTTAAGCGTGAACCTGTCGAGGGTTATTCCTCCAAGTTCACCTTGACGGTTACTGAACGGATCGAGAAGATGTTGGGGAACGTAGTAATTTCAAAAAAATTCCTATGCACACACAGGATCATGGTGACGCATAGCAACGAGAGGGGAGAGTGTGTCCACGTACCCTCGTAGACCGAATGCGGAAGCATTAGCACAATGCGGTTGATGTAGTCGTACGTCTTCACGATCCGACCGATCCAAGTACCGACGCACGGCACCTCCGAGTTCTGCACACGTTCAACTCGATGACGTCCCGCGAGCTCCGATCCAGCAAAGCTTCACAGGGGAGTTTCGTCAGCACCACAGCATGGTGACGGTGATGATGATGCTACCGACGCAGGGCTTTGCCTAAGCACCGCTATGATATAACCAAGGTGGAATATGGTGGAGGGGGGCACCGCACACGGCTGGAATAGATCAAATGATCAACTTGTGTGTATAGAGGCGCCCCTGCCCCCGTATATAAAGGAGTGGAGGAGGGGAGGGCCGACCCTCTCTAGGGCACGCCATGGGGAGTCCTACTCCCACTGGGAGTAGGATTCCCCCCTTTCCAACTTGGAGTAGGAGAGGGAA
>NC_041384.1:76179265-76224500 GCF_002162155.2 Triticum dicoccoides
CCTTTCCACTAAAGCCCAATAAGGCCCATATACCTCCCGGGGGTTCCGATAACCTCCCGGTGCTCCGGTATATTCCCGATCTCATCCGGAACCATTCCGGTATCCAAATATAGTCGTCCAATATACCGATCTTTATGTCTCGACCATTTCTAGACTCCTCGTCATGTTCGTGATCATATACGGGACTCCAAACTACCTTCGGTACATCAAAAACACAAAAACTCATAATACGATCGTCACCGAACTTTAAGCGTGCGGACCCTACGGGTTCGAGAACTATGTAGACATGACCGAGACACGTCTCTGGTCAATAACCAATAGCGGAACCTGTATGCTCATATTGGCTCCCACATATTCTATGAAGATCTTTATCGGTCAAACCGCATAACAACATACGTTGTTCCCTTTGTCATCGGTATGTTACTTGCCCGAGATTCGATCGTCGGTATCTCAATACCTAGTTCAATCTTGTTACCGGCATGTCTCTTTACTCGTTCTGTAATGCATCATCCCGCAACTAACTCATTAGTTACAATGCTTGCAAGGCTTATAGTGATGCGCATTACCGAGAGGGCCCAGAGATACCTCTCCGACAATCGGAGTGACAAATCCTAATCTCGAAATACGCCAACTCAACAAGTACCTTCGGAGACACATGTAGAGCACCTTTATAATCACCCAGTTACGTTGTGACATTTGGTAGCACACAAAGTGTTCCTCCGGTAAACGGGAGTTGCATAATCTCATCGTCATAGGAACATGTATAAGTCATGAAGAAAGCAATAATAACATACTAAAACGATCAAGTGCTAAGCTAACGGAATGGGTCAAGTCAATCACATCATTCTCCTAATGATGTGATCCCGTTAATCAAATGACAACTCATGTCTATGGCTAGGAAACATAACCATCTTTAATCAACGAGCTAGTCAAGTAGAGGCATACTAGTGACACTCTTTTTGTCTATGTATTCACACATGTATTATGTTTCTGGTTAATACAATTCTAGCATGAATAATAAACATTTATCATGATATAAGGAAATAAATAATAACTTTATTATTGCCTCCAGGGCATATTTCCTTCAGTCTCCCACTTGCACTAGAGTCAATAATCTAGATTACACAGTAATGATTCTAACACCCATGGAGCCTTGGTGCTGATCATGTTTTGCTCGTGGAAGAGGCTTAGTCAATGGGTCTGCAACATTCAGATCCATATGTATCTTGCAAATCTCTATGTCTCCCACCTGGACTTGATCCCGGATGGAGTTGAAGCATCTCTTGATGTGCTTGGTTCTCTTGTGAAATCCGGATTCCTTTGCCAAGGCAACTGTACCAGTATTGTCACAAAAGATTTTCATTGGACCCGATGCACTAGGTATGACACCTAGATCGGATATGAACTCCTTCATCCAGACTCCTTCATTTGCTTCTTCCGAAGCAGCAATGTACTCCGCTTCACATGTAGATCCCTCCACGACGCTCTGTTTAGAACTGCTCCAACTGACAGCTCCACCATTTAATAGAAACATGTATCTGGTTTGCGATTTAGAAACGTCCGGATCAGTGTCAAAGCTTGCATCAACGTAACCATTTATTATGAGCTCTTTGTCACCTCCATAAAAGAGAAACATATCCTTAGTCCTTTTCAGATACTTCAGGATGTTCTTGACCGCTGTCCAGTGATCCACTCTGGATTACTTTGGTACCTCCCTGCTAAACTAATAACAAGACACACATTAGGTCTGGTACACAGCATTGCATACATGATAGAACCTATGGCTGAAGCATAGGGAACATCTTTCATTTTCTCTCTATCTTCTGCAGTGGTCGGGCATTGAGTCTTACTCAACTTCACACCTTGTAATACAGGCAAGAACCCTTTCTTTGCTTGATCCATTTTGAACTTCTTCAAAACTTTGTCAAGGTATGTGCTTTGTGAAAGTCTAATTAAGCGTCTTGACCTATCTCTATAGATCTTGATGCCCAATATGTAAGTAGCTTCACCGAGGTCTTTCAGTGAAAAACTTTTATTCAAGTATCCTTTTATGCTATCCATAAATTCTATATCATTTCCAATCAACAATATGTCATCCACATATAATATTAGAAATGCTACAGAGCTCCCACTCACTTTCTTGTAAATATAGGCTTCTCCAAAAGTCTGTATAAAACCATATACTTTGATCACACTATTAAAACGTTTATTCCAACTCTGAGAGGCTTGCACCAGTCCATAAATGGATCGCTGGAGCTTGCACACTTTGTTAGCACCTTTTGGATCGATAAAACCTTCAGGTTGCATCATATACAACTCTTCTTCCAGAAATCCATTCAGGAATGCAGTCTTTACATCCATTTGCCAAATTTCATAATCATAAAATGCGGCAATAGCTAACTTGAATCAGACGGACTTAAGCATCGCTACGGGTGAGAAGGTCTCATCATAGTCAACTCCTTGAACTTGTCGAAAACCTTCCGCAACAATTCGATCTTTGTAGACAGTAATATTACCATCAGCGTCTGTCTTCTTCTTAAAGATCCATTTATTCTTGATGGCTTGCCGATCATCGGGCAAGTCAACCAAAGTCCACACTTTGTTCCCATACATGGATCCCATCTCAGATTTCATGGCCTCAAGCCATTTTGTGGATTCTGGGCTCATCATTGCTTCCTCATATTTCGTACGTTCGTCATGCTCTAGCAACTTGACCTCCAAAACAGGATTACCGTACCACTCTGGTGCGGATCTTACTCTAGTTGACCTACGAGGTTCGGTAGTAACTTGATCTGAAGTTTCATGATCATCATCATTAGCTTCCTCACTAATTAGTGTAGGTGTCACAAGAACTGGTTTCTGTGATGAACTACTTTCCAATAAGGGAGCAGGTACAATTAACTCATCAAGTTCTACTTCCCTCCCACTCACTTCTTTCGAGAGAAACTCCTTCTCTAGAAAGGATCCATTCTTAGCAAAAAATGTTTTGCCTTCGGATCTGTGATAGAAGGTGTACCCAATAGTTTCCTTTGGGTATCCTATGAAGACACATTTCTCCTATTTGGGTTCGAGCTTATCAGGTTGAAGCTTTTTCACATAAGCATCGCAGCCCCAAACTTTAAGAAACGACAACTTTGGTTTCTTGCCAAACCATACTTCATAAGGCGTCGTCTCAACGGATTTTGATGGTGCCCTATTTAACGTGAATGCAGTCGTCTCTAAACCATAACCCCAAAACAATAGCGGTAAATCAGTAAGAGACATCATAGATCGCACCATATCTAGTAAAGTACGATTACGACGTTCAGACACACCAGTACGCTATGGTGTTCTAGGTGGCGTGAGTTGCGAAACTATTCCGCATTGTTTCAAATATAGACCAAACTCGTAACTCAAATATTCTCCTCCACGATCAGATCATAGAAACTTTATTTTATTGTTACGATGATTTTCCACTTCACTCTGAAATTCTTTGAACTTTTCAAATGTTTCAGACTTATGTTTCATTAAGTAGATATACCCATATCTGCTCAAATCATGTGTGAAGGTGAGAAAATAACGATACCCACCGCGAGCCTCAATATTCATCGGACCACATACATCAGTATGTATGATTTCCAACAATTCTGTTGCTCGCTCCATAGTTCGGGAGAACGGCGGTTTAGTCATCTTGCCCATAAGGCATGGTTTGCAAGTACCAAGTGATTCACAATCAAGTGATTCTAAAAGTCCATCAGTATGGAGTTTCTTCATGCGCTTTATACCAATATGACCCAAACGGCAGTGCCACAAATAAGTTGCACTATAATTATCAACTCTGCATCTTTTGGTTTAACATTATGAATATGTGTATCACTACTATCGAGATTCAACAAAATTAGACCACTCTTCAAGGGTGCATGACCATAAAAGATATTACTCATATAAATAGAACAACCATTATTCTCAGATTTAAATGAATAACCGTCTTGCATCAAACAAGATCCAGATATAATGTTCATGCTTAACGCTGGCACCAAATAACAATTATTTAGGTCTAAAACTAACCTTGAAGGTAGATGTAGAGGTAGCGTGCCGACGGCGATCACATCGACTTTGTAACCATTTCCCACGCGCATCGTCACCTCGTCCTTGGCCAGTGTTCGCTTAATCCGTAGTCCCTGTTTTGAGTTGCAAATATTAGCAACAGAACCAGTATCAAATACCCAGGTGCTACTGCGAGCTCTGGTAAGCTACACATCAATAACATGTATATCACATATACCTTTGTTCACCTTGCCATCCTTCTTATCCGCCAAATACTTGGGGCAGTTCCGCTTCTAGTGACCAGTCTGCTTGTAGTAGAAGCACTCAGTCTCAAGCTTAGGTCCAGACTTGGGTTTCTTCTCCTGAGCAGCAACTTGTTTGCTGTTCTTCTTGAAGTTCCCCTTCTTCTTCCCTTTGCCCTTTTTCTTGAAACTGGTGGTCTTGTTGACCATCAACACTTGATGCTCCTTCTTGATTTCTACCTCCGCTGCCTTTAGCATTGCGAAGAGCTTGGGAATTGTCTTGTTCATCCCTTGCATATTATAGTTCATCACGAAGCTTTTGTAGCTTGGTGGTTCTACCTCTTGAGCACTGCGTTGGTTTTCCCTTGAAGAGGCAAGGGTGATGCAGCAAAGTAGCGTAAGTATTTCCCTCAGTTTTTGAGAACCAAGGTATCAATCCAGTAGGAGGCCGCGCACGAGTCCCTCGCACCTATACAAATAAATAAATCCTCGCAACCAACGCGATAAGGGGTTGTCAATCCCTACATGGTCACTCACGAGAGTGAGATCTGATAGATATGATAGGATACTATTTTTGGTATTTTTATGATAAAGAGAAATAAAAGATGCAATGTAAAATAAATGGCAAAGGAAATAACTAAGTATTGGAAGATTAATATAATGGATGATAGAACCGGGGGCCATAGGTTTCACTAGTGGCTTCTCTCAAGAGCATAAGTATTTACGGTGGGTGAACAAATTACTGTTGAGCAATTAACAGAATTGAGCATAGTTATGAGAATATCTAGGTATGATCATGTATATAGGCATCACGTCCGAGACAAGTAGACCGACTCCTGCCTGCATCTACTACTATTACTCCACACATCGACCGCTATCCAGCATGCATCTAGAGTATTAAGTTCAAGAGAACAGAGTAACGCTTTAAGCAAGATGACGTGATGTAGAGGGATAAACTCATGCAATATGATATAAAACCCATCTTGTTATCCTCGATGGCAACAATACAATACGTGCCTTGCTGCCCCTACTGTCACTGGGAAAGGACACCGCAAGATTGAACCCAAAGCTAAGCACTTCTCGCATTGCAAGAAAGATCAATCTAGTAGGCCAAACCAAACTAATAATTCGAAGAGACTTGCAAAGATAACCAATCATACATAAAAGAATTCAGAGAAGATTCAAATATTGTTCATAGATAAACTTGATCATAAACCCACAATTCATCGGTCTCACCAAACACACCGCAAAAGAAGATTACATCGAATAGATCTCCACAAGAGAGGGGGAGAACTTTGTATTGAGATCCAAAAAGAGAGAAGAAGCCATCTAGATAATAACTATGGACCCATAGGTCTAAAGTAAACTACTCACACTTCATCGAAGGGGCTATGGTGTTGATATAGAAGCCCTCCATGATCGATGCCCCCTCCAGCAGAGCTCCGAAAAAGGCCCCAAGATGGGATCTCGTGGATACAGAAAGTTACGGCGGTGGAATTAGGGTTTTGGCTCCGTATCTGGTAGTTTGGGGGTACGTAGGTATATATAGGAGGAAGGAGTACGTCGGTGGAGCAACAGGGGGCCCACGAGGGTGGAGGGCGCGCCTGGGGGGGGGGGGTAGGCGCGCCCCCTACCTCGTGCCTTCCTCGTTGATTGCTTGACGTAGGGTCCAAGTCCTCTGGATCATGTTCATTCCGAAAATCACGTTCCTAAAGGTTTCATTCCATTTGGACTCCGTTTGATATTATTTTTCTGCGAAACCCTTAAATAGGCAAAAAACAAAAATTCTGGGCTAGGCCTTTGGTTAATAGGTTAGTCCAAAAAATAATATAAAAGTGTATAATAAATCCCAATAATATCCAAAACATAATATAATATAGCATGGAACAATCAAAAATTATAGATACGTTGGAGACGTATCAAGCATCCCCAAGCTTAATTCCTGCTCGTCCTCGAGTAGGTAAATGATAAAAATAGAATTTTTGATGTGGAATGCTACTTGGCATAATTTCAATGTAATTCTTCTTAATTGTGGTATGAATATTCAGATCCGAAAGATTCAAGACAAAAGTTCAATATTGACATAGAAATAATAATACTTCAAGCATACTTGTAAGTGCATCTAGTGCCACCCGTAGTTGGTTTTGGAGTATTGATGACATACCTGGTTGAGGGACTAATGTGTTTGTGAGAATTGCAGGATAACACAGGTAGAAGTCCCTCATTGATTCGGTTTTCCTACCAGAGATGACCCCTAAAAATGTATGAAGACATTGAAGTCAAAGGTGGTATGTGCAGACAGTCACATTGAAGACTATGACAAGAGAAGACATTGAGTGAAGACTATGGAGCGCGAAGACATAGTTGTTTCGTCGTTCTTTTTCTATTTTGTTGAGTCATAGGAACCACCATACTGTTAAGTGGGGTCCAAGTGAACCGGCCAGAATGACTGAAGTGATGCTTAACCAAAAATCATATGTCTTCAAGCGAAGACAATGAGAGCAAATCTTATCCAGAGCTGGATAAGTCAGCTGTGCTTGTAGCCCAAGTAAAGTTGTCGTGTATGTCTGAAATCTGACCGTTGGAACATGTGTCAGTTCCTTAGTGACCCAGGGTCATTTTCGACAAATCAGGTCGGGTTGCCTAGTGGCTATAAATAGCCCACCCCCTACAACCATAAACGGTTGGCTGCTCAGAGTTAGTGTACGGCTTTTGTCGTTTGAGAGCAACCCACCTCGAAGCCTTTGAGAGAGAATTCCTTGCGAGGATAAAGCCCTAAACACCCAGAGCCAAGAGTGTTAGGCATCACTTAAGTCTTCCTATCTGTGTGATCTGAAGACTTATTACACTTGAGGACTGTGAATCCTCCAGCCAGTTAGGCGTCGCGTTCCGAGCATCCAAGAGTCATTGTGGATCGCCGATGAACGAAGTCTGTGAAGGTTTGGAAGTCTACCTTGAAGACTTACCAGAGTGATTGGGCGAGGACTGGGTGTCCTTAGCTCAAGGGGAATAAGGTGAAGACACGGTCTTCTGAGTTGAATCTCAGGCTCCCTAACCAGACGTACAGTTGTCACAACAACTGGAACTGGTCGAACAAATCATTGTCTTCAATGAGTCACTAGTTTCATCCTTCCCATTCCTTTACTTACTGTTGGCTCTAGTGAAGTCATTGTATGATTGCATTATCTTTTATCTTCACTGAGTGACCGCTTGTTCTGATTGGCTTCACACTATCTTCCTACCTGATCTATACTACCTAGCTGCTATTAGTCGTTGTGCTTTCACTTCATTGAATACTTGACTATGGCTTGCTTAGGGTAGTCTACCTTCCGCTGCATGATAATAGGTTTATTTCCATCGTTTGTCTTCGAAACTTCCATGTTTTGAAGACTTTCATAAAAATTGCCTATTCACCCCCCTCTAGTCGATCACTAGCACTTTCAATTGGTATCAGAGCAAGGTACTCCCTTATTCTGTGTGATTCGGTTTAACCACCTGGAGTTTTATCTATGTTGACTGCAGGGATAATCAAAGTCTCCGCTGCATGCCCAGTCTTCGATGGAACTGAATATCCCTACTGGAAGAATAAGATGCACATGCATCTTGAAGACATTGATGTCAACCTATGTTATGTCATCAAGAATGGCTTTCCCAAGGCTGGTGAAGGTGTCACCGCTGCTGATGTCAAGAAGTTCGTTCAACTGGACTCCACTGCGAAGAACATCATCTGTGGTCATCTGACCAAAGGACAGTATGGCCGTGTGAGTGCTTTGGAAACATCTAAGCTAGTCTGGGACTGGCTCTCCAAGGTCAAGGAAGGCGTCTCAACCCAGAGAGATCAGAGAATCAGTGTCCTTCGCAACCTCTTCAACCGCTTCAAGAGAAATGACAATGAGAATGTCCAGCTCACGTTTGATCGACTCACTGACATCACAAATGAGCTTCAAGCCCTCGGCGCTACTGAGATCACCAAGCATGAAGTCGTCAAGACACTCCTGAGATCACTTGACAGCTCGTTTGACACCCTAGCCCTGATGATTCAAGAATGTCCTGACTTCAAGACACTCGATCCGTCTGACATACTTGAGAGGATCAACACACATGAGTTTCAGCTTTCTAAGAAAAGAGACATCTACGGTCCCAACTATGGGCGAACTCGTGCCTTGAAGGAAAAAGCTATCTCCTCATCTGAAGAAGAATCTGACAGCAGTTCTGATGATCCTGAAGACATTGGAAAGGATCTTGCTATGCTTGTGAAGAAGTTCCAAAAATTCACCAAGAAGAAAGGCTTCAGAAAGTCTTCACGATCAAGCTCAAGGAATGATGAAGCTTCTGCTCATGACTACAAGAAGAGAACATGCCACAAGTGCAAGAAACCTGGCCACTACATCTCTGAGTGTCCGCAGTGGGATAATCAGAACAAGAAGAAAAAGAAGAGCAAGGAGTATGATTCTGATGACAAGAAGAAGAAGAAATACTCAAAGTCTTCTTCCAAGTCTTCCTCAAAGTCTTAATCACACAAGAAGAGCTCATCTGGCAAGGCTCGTGCGTTTGTTGGCAAGGAAATGGATTCAGAGGAGGAGTCTGCTTCTGAGGAGGTGGAAGTGGAGTCTGAGGAGGAGTCCGATTTTGGCGTTGCGAGTCTGGCTACAACATATGTTGCCAAGTCCATCTTCAACACTAAAGACAATGACTTCATCACCGACACCGATGCAAATGACAAGGACTACTCCGCTCCCACCTACTGCTTCATGGCACGCGGTGCCAAGGTAAATGCACGCACTACTCACTATCAAACATCCAGTGAAGATGACTCTGATTGTGGTTCCAAACCCAGCTACAAAACACTTGCTAAAATTGCAACTGAACAACAGAAAGCTATGGAACATATTAAAAAACTATTAGACAAAAGCGATGACCTATTAGATGCTGAAATGACTCGATCTTAGTACTTAATTGAAGACATAAAAAATCTTCATGTTAAGTATGAGGAACTTGAAAGTCGTCATGAATCGCTCTCAACAACTCATGAAAAGCTTTCCTATGATTATCTTCAAAGGAAGCAAGATCTTGAGAAATTGAGAGCGGCTCATGAATATCTTCAAAAGGAAAACGAGTCACTTCGCGCCAAACAGATCAGTCCCGCTCAGGAAGGATTTGAACCACCATGTCTTAAATGCATTGAGTGTGACAATGCTACTTCTGTTCCTGGATGTTCTACTACTGCTACTATTGCAATATCTTCAACTGTTGATGTGGTAACTAACCCCTCTGCTGAGGATACCACTACAATTGCTGATGAAAATGCTAGGTTGAAGACATTGCTTGAAACAGGGATGTAAAAAAGTCTCAAAGGGCATCAGACACTATGTGATGTCCTCAAAAGGCAGATCCTGAACCAAAACCCTAGAAAGGAGGGTCTTGGGTTCGAAAGGAAAATGAATGCTGATGGCTCTTACTGGAAACCTGAGCAGTACCCCAAAACCACATGGGTTGCTGCAAAGGAACCCTCAGTGGATCCATCCACTCTGTCAGGCTTCAATTGTGCTAATCCCATTGTTATTGATGAATCCTTTGATGCAAACTATAAACTGTTTAAGAATTAGAATGGTGAAGTGTTTGCCAGGTATATTGGTACTAACTGCAGGAATGGGCCACCTATGAAGAAAGTCTGGGTGCCGAAAAGGTTGTTGGAGAATCTTCTTGTGAATGTCGTCAGGACACCACAAGTGAAGAAGACAAACCCCAGACCACATGCTTCATATGGTCCAAAGGCTTCATACAGACAAAGGACTCACCTGATTCACACTAATGCAAATGTTTTGCAGGGAAGCCATACTCAGGCCTATGAATATGAGCGTGTTTCATCAAACCGCCATGTTCCTAAGACCAAGAACTACTCTGCTTATTCTTATGAGTACTATTGTCCACCTGCAAGACTTTTTGCTAGGGCTCCAAAGCCAAAATTCTCAGATGCTGCACTTAGACTCATTGCTTCGAAGCCACCCTTGAAGATGTGGGTGGCTAAGAAAGCTTAACTCTCTTTTGTAGGGAAAGGTCTCTAGCCGACAATCAAATTCGTCTGAAGCTATTTGCTGGGGACCTTAAACATCTTGTAGGGCGCAAGATCAAATGCCCAAATGGTCTTATTATGTATTTTGTTCCTGAGCCGCTTGCTACTTGCCCTATTAGTCCTAACCTCGATCTAAGCTTTCATAATCCACTTGCTCGTCAAATGTTTATGCTTCACAATTCTCTTCGTGAAGCCTATCCCCCTAACTGCACTATAGGGTACGACACCGGCTGCTTCAGAATGGATTATTGATAATGGGTGTACTAATCACATGACTGGCAAGCGAAGTCTTCTCATGGACTCTACCTTACGTCCATCTGACAAAAGTCACATCACATTTGCTGACACTGGTAAAAGCAAGGTATTGGGTCTAGGTAGAGTTGCAATCTCAAGGGATCAACACATGGATAAAGTCATGCTTGTTGAATCCCTTGGTTTCAACTTAATGTCTGTCTCAATGCTTTGCGATTTGAACATGATTGTGATGTTTGGAAAATATTGTTGCCTTGTTCTAATGGAATCTGACAAGTCTCTAGTCTTTGAAGGGTATCGGAAAGATGATTTGTACGTGGTAGATTTCTCAGCAGGACCACAACTTGTCGTATGTATTCTAGCAAAAGCTTCTGAATGCTGGCTCTGGCATCGGAGGCTAGGGCATGCTGGCATGAGGAACCTGCACACCCTTGCAAAGAAGAAGCATGTCATAGGCATCGATGGCGTCAAGATCAAGCACATTAGAAGTGACAATGACACTGAATTCAAGAACACTGGCCTAGATACTTATCTTGATACTTTGGGCATCACACATGAATTCTCAGCTCCGTACATGCCGCAGCAGAATGGCATCATGGAACGCAAGAACAGAACACTTATTGAGATGGCCCGGACGATGCTTGATGAATACAAGACTCCAAGAAAGTTTTGGCCTGAAGCCATTGATACTGCATGCCATATCATCAACCGTGTTTATCTTCACAAGCTTCTGAACAAGACATCCTATGAGCTCCTTACTGGCAAGAAGCCAAATGTCAGTTACTTCAGAGTATTTGGCGCCAGGTGCTGGATCAAGGATCCACATCACACTTCAAAATTTGCACCGAAATCACATGAAGGTTTTATGCTTGGATATGGAAAGGATTCACATTCCTACAGAGTCTTCAACCTCTTTCACTATAAAGTGGTTGAAACTATGGATGTGCGGTTCGATGAGACTAACGGCTCGAAAGAGAGCACCTGCCAAATGTGCTAGATGAAGTTCCATCCAGTGAATCAATCAAACTTATGGGAACTGGAGAAATCATACCATCTGAAGCTTAGTCTGAAGAGGAACTTATCATCTCTGCACCTGATCAACCTGAAGATAATGCTCAGCCTGAAGACAATCCTTCTAACGATGACAATGATCAGCAAGAGCAAAATCTTCGTCCTATCCATCCTCATGTTGCAAATGAAGTACAGATTGAAAGGATAATTGATAGCATCAATGCACCAGGTCCACTCACTCGTTCTAGGGCAACACAGCTAGCAAACTTCTGTGGGCACTTCGCATTCGTCTCAATATCTGAACCCAAGAAAGTTGATGAAGCCTTCATGGAACCTGAATGGGTTCAAGCTATGCAAGAAGAGCTTCAACAGTTTGAGCTGAATAATGTATGGGAACTGGTTAAGCATCCTGATCCTTGTAAGCACAATATAATAGGCACTAAATGGATATATCACAACAAGCAAGATGAGCATGGTCAACTTGTCAGAAACAAAGCTCGTCTCGTTGCTCAAGGATACACTCAAGTTGAAGGGATTGACTTTGATGAAACATTTGCTCTTGTGGCTAGGCTTGAAGCTATACACATACTGCTGGCCTATGCAAACCATCATAACATTCTTCTGTATCAAATGGATGTGAAGAGCGCTTTTCTCAATGGCAAGATTGAAGAAGAAGTGTATGTTGCACAACCGCCTGGCTTTGAAGATCCAAAACATCCTGACATGGTGTAGAAGCTCAACAAGGCACTTTATGGCCTCAAACAAGCCACTCGGGCTTGGTATGACACACTCAAAGACTTCCTGAAGAGAAAATGCTTCAAACCTGGTTCTACCGATCCCACTCTCTTCACGAAGACATATGATGGTGAACTGTTTGTGTGCCAAATATATGTGGGTGACATTATCTTCGGCTGCACTAATCAGAAATATAGTGAAGAGTTTGGATATATGATGCAAGAGCAATATCAGATGTCCATGATGGGTGAGCTGATGTAACATCCCAAATTTTCAATTTGGAATGTTTTACAATTTTTAGCTAAGCATCTATGCATTTTGTTTGAATTGAGTGACATTTGGAAATTTTCAGAGGCTGTTGAGTTTTGGCTGAACTTGGATTCAACTTGGCATTTGAAAATCTACCTCAATATCCCTGAAAAATACTTGAGAAAAAGTATGAGAGGAGCTAACATGACACTCCAAAAATGTCAGAAGAAAATATTGCCAAAAGGTTTGAATTCAAATTTGAACTTTATTTGCCTATATAAAAATGTCCACGCTATAGGATTAATTCCCCTGAGAATTTTGATATATATATGTCCTATATAAGAATATTATAGATTTCTCTTATTTTATTTTTCCTCTCTGCCTTAATTCAAAAAAAAAGGAAAAGGCCCAGGCGCGATCCAGGCCAACCGGCCCAGCCGACGCCCAGGCCAACCGGCCCAGCCAGCAAGGCCGCAGCCCAACCAGCGCCAAGGCCGCCAGCCCAGCGCGGCGCACGCCCGAGCCACCTTTGCTTCGGTCGCCCGACCGAACCCACCTGTCCCTCTCTCACCGGCGCACCGGCCCCACCCCGTCTTCCTCCTCCCACAAGCCACGCGCGCGTATCCCGCACGCGCTCACGCCGACCTAGTCCGATCCTTCGCCAAAACCCTAGCCCGACTCGACCTCCTCCCCATGCATCTCGCCGCCGCCGCCTCGGTTTGCCGCCGCTTCTGCCACCGGTGAGCAAAACCCTACCCTCAAACCTTGTCAGCACCAACTCCTCAACCTCCTACACCTCCCTGACACCCTTTTGACCGCCTTCGACGCCTACAGCGAGCCGCCCAAGCATCTACGCCCGTCGCCGAAGCACGTCGAGCACAGGATCTTGACGAGCTTGTTCCGCTCGTCACCGCCGTCTTCAACCACCACCGAGGCCGCCCCCGACTTCCCCAAGCTCGTCCGCATCGCCCCGACGTAGCCGCCGTCGCCCCGGACCACCAGAGCACCTCCGCCACCAACGCCCGAGCCAACCCCGCCATCGACTGCCGCTGTAAGCCACCGGACTCCCACCACCATTCGATCTGCAATCTACGGCGTAGATTAGAAATAGTGAATGGTTAGCTTTAATTTAAGTAGACCGGTTTTTGTTCGGTTTATTCCCGGTTAGATCAGTTTATTTATTTGCGGTTTAGTTAGACCGGCCGATTGGTTTATTTCTGTTAGCCCGTGGACGTATTGGTGTATGAAGTGCTCATGCGCAGTTTAGTTTTAGAGCGCTCACTGTTCGGCCCGTTAGCGCGTTAGTTTTTGGTTAGTTTTAATTTTTTTTCGTTTCTGTTTTCAACAGAATAGTTCCAGTTTTGTAAAATCTATATCTTTAAGTTATTTAATATTTTTAGTTGATTCTTTTTGCTCTAGTTTGAAAATTTCCTATAGTTGCTGTAGAAATTAGATTTGGCCATGTCTAGGTTTTAAAAAATTACTTTATATTAGTTTTAGCCAGATTAGTTTTTCTGCTATAAATTGAGTTAGGATTATTTTATTTTATTGATTCTTTTTGTCACTACTTTGTTTTGACCTTTCCTAGCAGTAGGAATTTATTTGGGCATTTTTAGTCTTTATTAAAAATAGTTTTTATGCGAAAACAAGCTTTTCTAGTTTATTTAGCTTGCTGTTGTTTTCTGCTGTTCTAGTTATTTTTAAATTTTATTTTTCCTATGTTATAGTTTATTTTAGATTAGTTTCTGTAATTACAGAGAGTGAACATTTATTTACAGCAAAATAAAAAGTTTTATTTTATTTTCTTATTAGTTTTGTTTTAGGTATAACAGGAGTTCTATAATAGATATTGGTTCGATTCTTTTTGCACCTAGTTTGTATGCTGTTTTCCTTTATGTTAGTTAGTAAAACCATGGTTTTGATCTGTAAAGAAAAGTGTTAGTAGGTTAAAACTATTTCTTTGTTGTTGCTTGATGTGATGGAAACCTTGATTTTGTTTTCCCCGAGTTTTCTTTGATTTTGGTCTGAGTGTTTGTGTGTTTTCCTTCAGTTTGCTGATATGTCATTAGTGAAATACTTATTTGTGCTATTGTTTGACTCGATAGAATTTCCGGAGTGCGAAGCTTGCTATCTCGAGTCACTAGCGTTTGAAGACCGTCGGCCAGGCAAGTCATTTGATCATGTTTTTGCAATACCTATGATTTTGTTGCATTAGAATTGTTCCTCCCCACCATGCATGCAGTAGGAGAATTTTAAGTTATGTTCTTGTGTAGTATCATGAGGTAGGGTGAACCCAATTCCCCTTGTTACCATTGCCCGGGACGATGTAGTTTATTTTGCTATGCTCGTAGACGGGGTTGGTTGAGTGATTCATAAGGGAGATGTGAGAGTCAAGATGATGACAACCCCATGACTTCAAGCTCAAGATGGACTTCAAATTCACTACTGGGTGGAGGACGGTTGACGGGCACCCTGGAGAAACCAGCGGATGGCCGGGATGCATGGAGAAGCGCCATGACATCTTGCGGAAAGCTTCACCCAGCCACGAAGAGACGGATGGATACCCCTTGACCGGAAGCTTACCTGTGCAGCCACAAGCCATTATGGGCTCTGGCTGGGTTGACCTTAGGCGTGACTCTGGACGGACGGTGCCAGCAGATGTAGAAGAACGGTAGGACATGGATGGGTACCGGCAGTGCCCAGAGAAACTCTACGGAAGACCCTGTTTCGTTCATCCCATCTTCAAACACCAGGCAGTGCGAGGACATAAAGGAGGGAACGATTCTTACGGGTAAAGTGCACAAGACTCTGCAGAGTAACAACCTAATCGATTAGCCGTGTCCCCGGTTACGGACAAATGAGCCTCTGAAAATTGGAGTATTTCGGAAATCTCAACACCGAACTTAATAAATTAATTGAGGGGTTATTTAATAATTGGGTATGAGACATTGGTTGGCAGAACCATCTCAATAATAACCAACATTTTGTAGTAATTGCAAACAAGTCCTTTGTTATAGGGAAAAATTGGCTTTTTCGCAAAAACATAAAACTTAGAGCCCCACAGCCAAATTGCATATAGTGTTAGAAATTTTATTGTTGTTCTCTCTTCATGACTTGCCGGCATATTCAAAATGCTGACCTACACGGCTGCAACGTCTTATGTTGCAGAGGAGTTTTCCGACCAGGAGTGAGGCTACGATCCATGCTTGGCGATTGCCCTATGGAGTCGGATGGACTCGCTATTCGTCTACGCTTCCGCAGCTTATTTAGTTTATTTCTCATGAGTTGGCCTTCGGCCAAATTTATTATGATGTAATAAAGACTCGATATGAGAATCGTGTAATAAATTCAGGTGTGATTGAACTTTGAATCTTTTCATCAATGTACTGTGTGTGCCAGCATGATCTTGGGATGGTACAGCTACACAGGGACTTGACCGATTTTGGGTCGGGTCGTTACAGAGATGGTATCAGAGCACATGCTGACCGTAGGACGTAACCCCTAGGATCGGAAAGCCATAGGAAGAAACTATTTTATTTTATGTCCTTATCATTCCGTAATACTCCCCTGTTCATTTTTGACTTCTCTCCGATTTCAACATTCTAGATGGCCATCAAGTTCATCCCAGTTCTGCTCCCGGAGTTTTGCCAGCCAGATGAGACAATGCTTTTCGGCAGGAGGCTGGTCCATATCACCAAGGAATTGAAGATTGCTCTACCGTCTATCACCGGGACCCCTATCATGGCATTTCCAGACCGTCGTTATAGGATTAAGGTGCACATACCAGGGAGAACTTTCGGAAGCCTCTCAGCGCTCGTTGACTTCAAGTTCACTGCTCCCACTTGGATACTCGGGAGAGACATAGCAGTTCATAGTGCACTTGGACGCATCCAGGAGGAATACATGACCGAGCTTGTTGGATCAGACCACACCATGATTTCTCGCAGGACTGCAGATGGAGAGATTATCCGCACCATAGATGACGACTCCGTCTGCTCATATGTCCAAGACTTGGAGGCTCACATCAGGGCTCTAGAGATTCAGATGCGCATGAGCTTGAAGACGGTCCAAAAGTTGCATCTTCATGGAATTGAACTAGAGGATGCAGCACGTGAAGCCCACTATGAGCATGAGGATGAAGTCAAGGATTTTATGGAAAGACTCGAGGACCGGAAGAAATATATTGCCACACTGGAGGAGAAGATGGATCTGGGAGAAGACCTTTTCTCGAGTGGAGATGATGGACCTCTTGTGAGCAATGACCAGGATTATGAAGAGAGCTCCACCGAAGGAAGCCACAAGAGGAGACACCGCACCAGAGGACGACGCACCAGAGGACGCAGGGATAATTGATGAAGACATTTAGTCGACCGCCATGTTATTTTATTTTCGTCGATCAGTTAGACCGTTATTTTCGATTAGTCATGATATCTTGTAATCCGTGTTTGAACCTTGTTTGATATGAATGAATAAATGATTGGTGTGATTGTGTTTGTGCATTCATTTGGGTAGTGCTATTTTCTCATTAGACCCTTGTTCTATTCTAATTTCTCATCCGCTCCATAACACCAGATGCCTCCGAGACGTGACCCCGGTTTCACTTTCCCGCCGGAGCTCACCCAGCTGATTCAACAGCAGAATGCCTTAATGCAAATGCTCATCCAAAACCAAGGCAACAACAACAACAATCCACTGCCACCACCCCCTGTCGATAACCTGACCCGGTTCCTAAGGCTGAATCCGCCAGTGTTCTCTAGTAGCACCGAGCTGATTGTAGCTGATGATTGGCTCCGTAAGATCGGAAGGGATCTAACAACTGCTGGATGCACAGATGCTGAGAAGGTGCATTTTTCCGCACATCAACTGAATGGACCTGCAGCCTCTTGGTGGGAAAACTACACCGCCACTTATCCGGTCGCCACCATGACATGGGATCAGTTCCAGCGGGCTTTCCGCACCGCGCATGTCTCAGCTGGAGCCATGAGTCTGAAGAAGCGTGAGTTCCGCAACTTACGCCAGGGGAACCGTACTGTGGGGCAGTATGTGGATGAGTTCAACAAGTTATCTCGATATGCCCCAGATGACGTGGCCACAGATGTCGCAACACAGGAGAAGTTTCTTGAGGGACTCAATGATGAGCTGGGAATGCAGCTAATGGTGGCTACCTTCAACAACTACCAAGAGCTGGTAGACAAGTCCACTATACTTGAAGGCAAGCAGCAGTAGATTGAAAGCCGCAAGCGGAAATATAGCCAGGGAAAGTACAATTCCGGAACTCAGGAGAAGCCCCGCTATGCCCCATACTCAGGAGGACATAACCATCACACCAATGGAGGACACAATCATGGAGGACATAACCATGGAGGGAATGGGAACAATCGCAACCACGACAACAACCCCAAGTCAGGCAATGGAGGCAACGGCAACCAGCACTGTCCTGCTCCGAATCAGAATGATCTGAGTCATATCACTTGTTTCAAGTGCCAGAAGATAGAACACTACGCCACCGATTGTCCAGAGGCCAAGCGGAGGAATGGGAACGACAACGACAATGGAAGCTCAGCAAAGAAGCCCAACCCTTTTCCTCGTGCTCAGGTGAATCACATTGACGTGGAGGACGTCTATGATCAGCCAGAAACTGTGGTTGGTAAGTTTTTATTAAATTCACGTCCAGTATTGGTACTCTTTGATTCCGGTGCAACGCATTCATTCATATCAAGGGTAGTTGTGGAAAAATACGGGTTGCCCACTAGGACCCTTAGAACCCCGATCCAAGTCACTTCTCCAGGAGGAGAAATGATGGCAGGCTTAGGCTATCATTCAACCCTCAGCATCGGAAATCATGATTTTCCCGTAGACCTCATAGTCTTAGAATCCCAGGGATTGGACGTGATCCTAGGCATGGACTGATTGACGAAGTTTGAAGGGAACATCGACTGTGCCCGCAAGACGATTTTGCTCACCACCCCGGAGCAGAAGAGGATCAAGTATGTATCCAGACACACACCGATAAAGAAGCAGGTGAATTCCCTCACGGGAGTGGTTCAGGAGGAAGTGCCTGTAGTACAAGATTTTCCAGATGTATTTCCGGAGGAATTACCAGGAATGCCACCGGATAGAGAAATAGAATTTTTGATCGAGTTATTACCTGGCACAGCCCCAATATCCAAGAGACCTTATTGGATGCCCCCGAATGATTTGGAAGAGATCAAGCAGCAGATCAAGGAATTATTGGAGAAAGGATATATTCGCCCAAGTTCGTCACCTTGGGGAGCCCCAGTTCTTCTAGTAGAGAAGAAGGATGGAACCCTGAGAATGGTTGTAGATTATTGTTCATTGAACGACGTGACCATCAAGAATAAGTACCCTCTACCGATGATTAATGATTTATTTGATTAGCTAGTCAGAGCCAAAGTATTTTCCAAGATCGATCTTTGATCAGGGTATCATCAGCTGAAGATTCGTGAACAGGATATACCCAAAACAGCCTTCATCACCAGGTATGGTTTATATGAGTATACCGTCATGTCATTCGGATTGACTAATGCCCCTGCGTATTTCATGAGCATGATGAACAAGGTATTTATGGAATACCTGGACAAGTTTGTTGTTGTGTTCATTGATGACATCTTGGTTTTCTCCAAGAGCGAGGAAGAGCACAAGGAACATCTGCGTCTAGTCCTGGAGAAACTCCGAGAACATTAGTTATATGCCAAATTCAGCAAATGTGAATTTTGGTTGAAGGAAGTCGGATTCCTCGGACATGTTATTTCAGGAGAAGGAATAGCAGTCGACCCCACCAAGGTTGAATCGGTCACCAACTGGCAATCCCCCACCTCAGTCAAGGAGATCCGCAGTTTTCTCGGGCCTGCAGGATATTATCGGAGATTTATTGAGAATTTCTCCAAGATTGCTAAACCCATGACCGAGTTGTTGAAGAAGGAAACAAAGTACATTTGGACCGCGGATTGTGAAGCCAGTTTTCAGGAGTTGAAGAAACGTCTGGTTACTGCCCCAGTACTCATTTTGCCGGACATACACAAAGATTATTAGGTGTATTGTGACGCTTCTCGTCAAGGGCTCGGAGGAGTGCTCATGCAGGAAGGAAAAGTTGTAGCTTATACCTCCAGACAGCTACGACCTCACGAGATGAATTATGCCACACTCTATTTGGAGTTAGCAGCCGTAGTGCACGCACTCAAGACGCGGAGACATTTCCTTGTCGGAAATAGTTGTGATGTTTACACGGATCATAAGAGCTTGAAGTACATTTTCACGCAGAAGGAGTTGAACCTCAGACAAAGGAGATGGCTTGAATTGATCAAGGACTATGATATGAGATTGCATTACCACCCAGGGAAAGCAAATGTTGTAGCAGATGCCTTGAGCCGTAAAAGCCATGTGAACACCCTCATAGCTGGAGGATTACCTTAGAATTTAGCCGACAATCTCAGAGATCTCCGATTGGAAATAGTACCAAGAGGATTTGTCGCCACCTTGGATATTCAGTCCACTCTGACCGAAAAGATCTGTGAAGCGCAGAAGACGGACAAGGAAATTGCAGAGATAAAGGAAAAGATGAGTAACGGAAAGGCTAAAGGTTTTCGTGAAGATGAACACAGAACTTTATGGTTCGAGGATCGTATCTATGTGCCTAATGACCCAGAGGTTAGGAAGTTAATTCTTCAGGAGGCCCATGACTCACCGTACTCGATTCACCCAGGCAACACCAAGATGTATCTGGACTTCAAGGGAAGTTTCTGGTGGACAGGTATGAAGAAGGATATTGCCGAGTACGTAACAGTATGCGATGTTTGTCAGCGAGTAAAGGCGGAGCATCAGAAGCCGGCAAGGTTACTTCAACCACTGGCGATTCCCGAGTGGAAATGGGAAAAACTTGGAATGGATTTTATCACAGGATTACCCAGGACACGTTAAGGTTATGACTCTATCTGGGTAGTGGTTGATCGCTTGACCAAGGTAGCTCATTTCATTCCCGTGAAGACCACATATACCAGTGCTAAGTTAGCCAAGATATACATGACCAGGATCGTATGTCTGCATGGAGTTCCGAGGAGTATCGTGTCAGATAGAGGAACACAATTTACCTCAAAGTTTTGGAATCAGTTGCATGAAACTTTGGGTACGAGGCTGGAGTTCAGTACAACTTTTCATCCGCACACAGATGGATAGACCGAGAGAGTCAACCAGATTCTAGAGGACATGTTGAGAGCCTGTGCGCTAGACTATGGGTCTAGCTAGGATGACAATTTGCCATACGCAGAGTTCTCATACAACAACAGCTATCAGACCAGTCTAAAGATGGCCTCTTTCGAAGCTCTATACGGCAGGAGGTGCAGAACACCATTGCTATGGGATGGTGTTGGAGACCGAAAACTTTTTGGTCCCCATCTTATCAGAGACTCCGAAGAGAAGGTCAAGCTGATTCGAGATAGACTCAAGATAGCCCAGTCGAGACAGAAGAGTTATGCCGACAGTAAACGCAAGGCAGTAACATATGAAGTTGGAGACTGAGCCTATCTCCGTGTGTCCCCACTTCGTGGAATCAAGAGATTTGGTGTTAAAGGAAAATTAGCACCCAGGTTCATTGGCCCCTACAAAATCCTCGAACGCAGAGGAGAAGTTGCATACAAGCTGGAATTGCCGGAAGGATAGTCAGGAGTTCACGATGTCTTTCACGTATCTCAGCTGAAAAAATGGCATGCCGGGATGGCCGATACTCCTCTAAGAGACACAATGCCCCTAGAGGCCATACAGCTAGATAGTGATCTGACTTATGAGGAGAAATCCGTCAGAATTCTTGAGACTGCGAACAGAGTTACCCGCAACAAGATCATCAAATTTTGCAAGGTTCTATGGAGCCACCACTCTGAGGAGGAAGCCACTTGGGAGCGAGAAGAAGATCTCCGCCGAGACCACCCGCACCTATTTGCTAGCCAACCCGAATCTCGAGGGCGAGATTCATCTTAAGGTGGGTAGGTTTGTAACATCCCAAATTTTCAATTTGGAATGTTTTACAATTTTTAGCTAAGCATCTATGCATTTTGTTTGAATTGAGTGACATTTGGAAATTTTCAGAGGCTGTTGAGTTTTGGTTGAATTTGGATTCAACTTGGCATTTGAAAATCTACCTCAATATCCCTGACAAATACTTGAGAAAAAGTATGAGAGGAGCTAACATGACACTCCAAAAATGTCACAAGAAAATATTGCCAAAAGGTCTGAATTCAAATTTGAACTTTATTTGGAGTTTGCAGAAAATGTTTTTTTAGTTTCTGTTTTGCCACTATAAAAATGTCCACACTATAGGATTAATTCCCCTGAGAATTTTGATATATATATGTCCTATATAAGAATATTATAGATTTCTCTTATTTTATTTTTTCTCTCTGCCTTAATTCAAAAAAAAAGGAAAAGGCCCAGGCGCGATCCAGGCCAACCGGCCCAGTCGACGCCCAGGCCAACCGGCCCAGCCAGCAAGGCCGCAGCCCAACCAGCGCCAAGGCCGCCAGCCCAGCGCGGCGCACGCCCGAGCCACCTTCGCTTCGGTCACCCGACCGAACCCACCTCTCCCTCTCTCACTGACGCGCCGACCCCACCCCGTTTTCCTCCTCCCACAAGCCACGCGCGCGTATCCCGCACGCGCTCGCGCCAACCGAGTCCGAGCCTTCACCAAAACCCTAGCCCGACTCGACCTCCTCCCCAAGAAAGAAGCCCTCTAAATACCCCTCGGGCTCCTCTGTCGATCCCCTAAAAACCCTACTCCAAAACCCACCACAGCCACCGCCGTCGCCAAACGCATCTCGCCGCCACCGCCTCGGTTCGCAGCCGATTCTGCCACTGGTGAGCAAAACCCTACCCTCAAACCTTGTCAGCACCAACTCCTCAACCTCCTACACCTCCCTGACACCCTTTTGACCGCCTTCGACGCCTACAGGGAGCCGCCCGAGCATCTACGCCCGTCGCCGGAGCACGTCGAGCACAGGAGCTTGACGAGCTCGTTCCGCTCGTCACCGCCGTCTTCAACCACCACCGAGGCCGCCCCCGACTTTCCCAAGCTCCTCCGCATCGCCCCGACGTAGCCGCCGCCGCCCTGGACCACCAGAGCACCTCCGCCACCAACGCCCGAGCCCACCCCGCCGTCGACCGCCGCTGTAAGCCAGTGGACTCCCATCACCATTCAATCTGCAATCTACGGCGTAGATTAGAAATAGTGAATGGTTAGGTTTAATTTAAGTAGACCGGTTTTTGTTCGGTTTATTCCCGGTTAGATCGGTTTATTTATTTGCGGTTTAGTTAGACTGGCCAATTGGTTTATTTCTGTTAGCCCGTGGACGTATTGGTCTATGAAGTGCTCATGCGCAGTTTAGTTTTAGAGCGCTCACTGTTCGGCCCGTTAGCGCGTTAGTTTTTGTTTAGTTTTTTTTCGTTTCTGTTTTCAACAGAATAGTTCCAGTTTTGTAAAATCTATATCTTTTAAGTTATTTAATATTTTTAGTTGATTCTTTTTGCTCTAGTTTTCAAATTTCCTATAGTTGCTGTAGAAATTAGATTCGGCCATGTTTAGGTTTTTAAAAATTGCTTTATATTAGTTTTAGCCAGGTTAGTTTTTCTTCTATAAATTGAGTTAGGATTATTTTATTTTATTGATTCTTTTTGTCACTGATTTGTTTTGACCTTTCCTAGCAGTAGGAATTTTTTTGGGCATTTTTAGTCTTTATTAAAAATAGTTTTTATGCGAAAACAAGATTTCTAGTTTATTTAGCTTACTGTTGTTTTCTGCTGTTCTAGTTATTTTTAAATTTTATTTTTCCTATGTTATAGTTTATTTTAGATTAGTTTATGTAGTTACAGAGAGTGAACATTTATTTACAGCAAAATAAAAAGTTTTATTTTATTTTCTTATTAGTTTTGTTTTAGGTATAACAGGAGTTCTATAATAGATATTGGTTTGATTCTTTTTGCACCTAGTTTGTATGCTGCTTTCCTTTATGTTAGTTAGTAAAACCATGGTTTTGGATCTGTAAAGAAAAGTGTTAGTAGGTTAAAACTATTTCTTTGTTGTTGCTTGATGTGATGGAAACCTTGATTTTGTTTTCCCCGAGTTTTCTTTGATTTTGGTCTGAGTGTTTGTGTGTTTTCCTTCAGTTTGCTGATATGTCATTAGTGAAATACTTATTTGTGCTATTGTTTGACTCGATAGAATTTCTGGAGTGCGAAGCTTGCTATCTCGAGTCACTAGTGTTTGAAGACCGTCAGCCAGGCAAGTCATTTGATCATGTTTTTGCAATACCTATGATATTGTTGCATTAGAATTGTTCCTCCCCACCATGCATGCATTAGGAGAAGTTTAAGTTATGTTCTTGAGTAGTATCATGAGGTAGGATGAACCCAATTCCCCTTGTTACCATTGCCCGGGACGATGTAGTTTATTTTGCTATGCTCGTAGACGGGGTTGGTTGAGTGATTCATAAGGGAGATGTGAGAGTCAAGATGATGACAACCCCATGACTTCAAGCTCAAGATGGACTTCAAATTCACTACTGGGTGGAGGACGGTTGACGGGCACCCTGGAGAAACCAGTGGATGGCCGGGATGCATGGAGAAGTGCCATGACATCTTGCGGAAAGCTTCACCCAGCCACGAAGAGACGGATGGATACCCCTTGACCGGAAGCTTACCTGTGCAGCCACAAGCCATTATGGGCTCTGGCTGGGTTGACCTTAGGTGTGACTCTGGACGGACGGTGCCAGCAGATGTAGAAGAATGGTAGGACATGGATGGGTACCGGCAGTGCCCAGAGAAACTCTACGGAAGACCCTGTTTCGTTCATCCCATCTTCAAACACCAGGCAGTGCGAGGACATAAAGGAGGGAACGATTCTTGCGGGTAAAGTGCACAAGACTCTGCAGAGTAACAACCTAATCGATTAGCCGTGTCCCCGGTTACGGACAAATGAGCCTCTGGAAATTGGAGTATTTCGGAAATCTCAACACCGAACTTAATAAATTAATTGAGGGGTTATTTAATAATTGGGTATGAGACATTGGTTGGCAGAACCATCTCAATAATAACCAACATTTTGTAGTAATTGCAAACAAGTCCTTTGTTATAGGGAAAAATTGGCTTTTTCGCAAAAACATAAAACTTAGAGCCCCACAGCCAAATTGCATATAGTGTTAGAAATTTTATTGTTGTTCTCTCTTCATGACTTGCCGGCATATTCAAAATGCTGACCTACATGGCTGCAACATCTTATGTTGCAGAGGAGTTTTCCGACCAGGAGTGAGGCTACGATCTATGCTTGGCGATTGCCCTATGGAGTCGGATGGACTCGCTATTCGTTTACGCTTCCGCAGCTTATTTAGTTTATTTCTCATGAGTTGGCCTTCGGCCGAATTTATTATGATGTAATAAAGACTCGATATGAGAATCGTGTAATAAATTCAGGTGTGATTGAACTTTGAATCTTTTCATCAATGTACTGTGTGCCAGCATGATCTTGGGATGGTACAGCTACACAGAGACTTGACCGATTTTGGGTCGGGTCGTTACAGCTGAAGTTCTTCCTTGGTCTTCAAATACGTCAGCAACGCAACGACATCTTTATATCCCAAGAGAAATACCTCAAAGATTGCCTGAAGAAATTTGGAATGCAAGACTGCAAAGGATACACGACGCCAATGCCAGCCAAACACCATCTGGGTCCCGACGACAATGGTAAAGAGTTCGATCAAAAGGTATACCGCTCCATGATTGGTTCCTTGCTTTATTTATGTGCATCTAGGCCAGATATCATGCTTAGTGTTTGCATGTTTGCCCGGTTCCAAGCGGCACCAAAGGAATCGCATCACTTAGCTGTGAAGCGAATTCTTAGATATTTGGCTCACACCCCAACACTAGGATTATGGTATCCAAAGGGCTCAGAGTTTGATCTAGTTGGATTCTCGGATGCTGATTATGCTGGTGACAAGGTGGATCGCAAGTCTACATCAGGCACATGTCATTTTCTGGGACGATCACTTGTATGTTGGTCTTCAAAGAAGCAGAACGGTGTATCTCTCTCCACTGCTGAATCTAAATACATTGCTGCTGGATCTTGCTGCGCTCAGCTTCTATGGATGAAGCAAACACTCAAAGACTATGGCATTCATCTGACGCAAGTGCCACTCTACCGCGACAACGAAAGTGCCATCAAGATTGCCAACAACCTAGTTCAGCACTCGAAGACAAAGCACATTGTAATTCGTCATCACTTTCTCAGAGATCATGTTATGAAGAAAGATATCGATATCATACACGTCAACACTGAAGAGCAATTGGCAGATATGTTCACCAAGCCCTTGGATGAGAAGAGGTTTTGCAAGTTACGGTGTGAGCTAAATATCTTGGAAAATCCTCAAATGTCCTGTGATCAGGCACACATCCTAACACTTAAGCATGTTGACGACTTAGATGTGCAACACACAAAGTAAAGTATATCTTCAAACAATGAAGACTTACATTCTGAGTGTGAATATATTAATGTGGGATTTGACTTCGGAGCGCCACGATAATTGTGTGCCGTGTCTGGGTCTAATATTTCCTATACGGTGGGTAACGCCACCACCAACATTTTCCCTTTAAAGTGTCTATCTCATGGCGTTACATTTGCAAAGTCTTCGCATTTTGTTTGTCTTCAATGATTAAAAGTTCTCATGTTTATCTTCAACTTACTGATTTGCTTTCTGTCCTCTACAACATTCACTTATAGCTATGGCTTCTTGCTGAATCTTTTGAACTAAGTGAATGTGATCGGACCCTAACCCCTCTATGCTTCTTTCCTAAGTCTATCTATCCAAATCATATGCATTCTATTGACACTGTCAAAATGTCTTCTCTGCATCCTCAGCAGAAGACACAAAGACAAACATTAATCCGTTTTCAATGCTAAATCCTTTCGCCTGAAATCCGGAGAAGTGGGAAAGACCACCCGACAATCTAGGCATGCGTGGGAACGTGGAACAACCTCCGATATGTTGCATGATAGCCACGTGTACTTCAGATGTGAATCACCAGGGGCACCTGTGTAATAACACTGTGCCATCCCTATCCCTATAAATACATGCCTCACCACAGTCATTATCCCTTCTTCCACTCTCGCACAAACCCTAGCGCCACCGCTAGCCCTCGACGACGCCGGCGACCAAGCGCTTGGCTGCCGCGACCTCACCGATGCCGTCTTCACGCCGACCGCGGACATCGTCTTCTCCGCCGTCGCCGTAGGTGTCCTCCGTCACCAAGTTAGGGAACTGAAGATTCAAACTGCTCGGCCTCCTTTTCCACTCCGTCTAGCAGTTCTTCGTGTGGTAAATAAAACCTCCTTTTTACGGCCCCTTTGATCCTATAGATTCATCAGTTTCTACCACAAGCAGTTTCTATTCACACAAGTTGAATCTATTTCATACTGCATCTCATAATATGCCTAGTATGTTCACTTATGCTTCACAAAGTAGTTAGATTACTCACTTGTACTTATTCGTGGATTCGTACAAATCTGGAACCAACTCTCTATAAGTGAATGTCTTTGCACTATGAGGTCAATGTCTTCTAAACTGATTTATCTTCAAAATCTTCTGAGAATGCATATGACCTCTTCCCCTTCCCTCGCACCTTAATGCTGTCACAGGTACATGTCCGTGGGAGAATCCCTTGGTTCTCATAGTCTGCATTCATTTGTAGAATTCTTACAGCATCATATAAATTCTCCTGAAGCCAGTTCTTGTCTGACCAGTAGACGGAAGACTTTGACAGCTTTGAAGCCTTTTAGTTTAAACTTCATGGCACCAGAGAAATCTGCAAGGAAGGGTGGCAGACAGCATCGTGGCAACACCTCAAGAGATTTGCCTCCTGACCTCTATGAGTTGTACAAGAAAGATCCAGAGGAGGACTACAATCAGCGAAAAACTCGAATCTAATGGATTCGAAGATATTGGGCAGAATAGTGGTTCAAGTACAGGTTCGTGACCCAGGAGTATGCTGAGAAGAATGCCATCAAACGACCATGGGGAGACATTCTATACATAAATCTTCAACCCAGGTCCAGAGCTGAAGCCATTGAACAAGGCTTCTATCATTGCATGGTCCGTGGACCATAGCCTGCAGATGCAGACCCATCTTCATTATTGTGGTGCCGTGATGATAATCTGTTCAAGCGCAACTTCCAATTTGCCAAGAATTCGGCCAAAGAAAACAAGAAGTCACGGGGATTAGACTTCAATCCAGGCTCCTCTGCTCCTCGTGCCGATGGCACACGCGAAGCTGGACCCAATCTTGTTGGGCCCTTCTACAACCTAGAAGGTCTCATCACTCATATCATGGTTCAAGGCACAGCCGTGGATGAGCCTGCAGACGATGCTAATTCTGATGAAGTGCCTGCAGCACCGAAGCCAAAGAAGCTGAAGAAACCTCAAGCTTCGAAGTCTTCCCCAGCACCAAAGGCCTCACGAGCGAAGCCTCTGGCCACTGCACCTCCTGAACACAGTGTGCAGTCTGAAGATTTGTCACGCATCTCCAAGCCCTCCAAAGTGAAGATGCCCTTGCAACCCACTAGCCAAGCACTGACCGCTGCTGCTATTCTGCGCAATGACGCCATTGATCTGTCCAGCGACGACGATCTTGGCGATGATGCTCTTGAGAAGCTGATCAAGAGCAAGCAAGAGGCAGAAATCTTCAATGACCTTCCTCTCTTTGATGTTGAAATCATCAACACATTCATTGATGAGTGGTTTGACAGCCCAAATGTCAGCTTTGACGATCTTCATCTTCCGATTGGCCTAAGCGTCGCCTTCCATGAAGCCATTGCTGCTGAGCTAGCTCTAGCTTAGAAGATTGTTGAACTAAAGCATAAGATCGATTATGAAAAGCTCAGTTCAAGAAGCACATGGCCAAGCTCAACGTTGAAGACATTCAGAACTCCCAGACCATGATGCATGAGCTTAAGGAAGCTTTCCGAACCAAACGCGAAGAAGCCAAGGGTTCTCGTGAGTGCATGAAGGATCTTGCCGCTAAATGTGTCCAAGGATAGAATGAGGCTGAAAAGCGCAAGGCCTTGGGGCGACCAGGGATCGACCCCCGAATGGCGGCCAAGAAGAAGAAGAAGCCAGCTGTGGCAGAATTTGAAGCACCAAGGCAGGAAGTACATCCAATTGTCTTCCCAGCCAGTATGACAGGCTCGAAGCCTAAGGTCCCCACAGTGGCTTCAGAACTAAAGAAAACAAGGGCTGCTGAAGCTGAAGCCAGAAAGCGCAAAACCAAGGGCACCATTGATGATGCCCCTCCAACTAAGAAATGCAAAACCAAGAAGAGAGATCGGGCTGCTCGCGCAGAGCCCCTTGAGGTCGAGCCAATCTTAGTGGCTCGTCCTGCATTTGAAAATCAAGAACGCCAAGTGGTAATTCATGAGCCTGCTTCTCCAGAGGGTCCTGAAGCTAAAGACAATCCAGCTGTTGACCCCACCGTAGCTGAAGACATTGGTCATCACGACAATGTTGAAGATGATGAAGTCCTTCCTCAGATCAAGCACCAATTGGTATCATCGCCTGTTCTCACGCACAGTGAACTCATCAGCATTGGTCGTCCTCTGATGGCAACTGCTCAGGATGCATCATGGGCTGATCACCCACTATGACAAGACACTCCAAGCTCTCCCCAACCGCAAGCTACCCCACTAGTGCAAGAAGACGATGACTTTGAGGCCCAACGCACTCCATCTCCACAAGCATCGCCAGCATTATGCAGGCTTCGCAAAGGACCAAGGCCCCAAGTCACTCCCACTATGCACGTGTCTGAGTCCGAAGCCAAAATGGCTGAAGATATTCCGGCTGCATCAGCCGATGAAGAAGAAGCACCAAGAGTTGAAAGAATTGCTACACCCCCGTCTCACCAAGATGTTGTTCTTGAGGAGAACGTGTCCGACCCTCCAGCTCCTGAAGTGGAGGTTAACAACCCTGAGGCGGCCACCAACATCACCGCTGAAGCCAATGACATCGTCATGGCTGAAGCTGATACGGTGCCTGAAGCTACTGCGGTGCCTGAAGTCCAAGCATCTGAAGCCACTGCTGCACCCGAAGTCAATGCTGAAGCACCTGAGGTACAAGCACCTGAAACCAATGTGGCCCCTGAAGCCCATGAAGACAATGTCAATGCTCCTGTCCCCCCTCCAAGACCTCATACAATTGAGCTGGCATTTGATCGAGGTTAGCCTATTATGGTCCGCTGGCCCATTCTGGTTCCTCCACCTGCTGCGGGTCAACAATTTGACTATCATGTCGAGCACAGACCTCAAGTCCAAAAGCCCAAGCCAAGACTTCCACGATTCCCAGGCACTGCCACTTCACCTGGGGTCTTCAATGTGAATGGCTTCGTGGCACATAACACCTTCTTCAACAACTCCAAGAACCCTTATACCAGACCTCGCATTTCCTCAGATCAGTTCTGGACCTATCAGCTGCGCAGCTACTATTCCCGCGTCCTATACAATCAAGAGCGCATATTTCCACATATGCGCCTAGACTCTGAAGCTATAGCTGGCCTGCCCTACCTTGAAGAAGCGTTAGATTGCTTCAGAGATGCTGGTCTGTTGTAGTTTGTCACAGATAAGGAGCACTGGAATGAAGAGCTTCTGCTATAGTTCTATGCAACTCTCCACATTCGAGGCTACAACAGGGATCCAAAGACTTGGGTCCTTGAGTGGATGACAGGCAATGTCCATCATGAAGTTAAAGCTCTTGATATCATTGAGCTCACAGGCCTGCCCACTCCTGGTGAATACTATGAACCAGGTTGTCAACAACACCAAAATGCCTTGGAAAGCATCTTTCAGAAGCCAGAACCCAACACGAGTCAAATGCTGAGCATGATGAAGCCTCTGCCTCGCGACGCTGAATACCCATCCGAGTTCTTTGTTGAAGACCTAGAGTACCTGCCTCACACCATTTACCCTATCATCAGGAAGACTTTATGGCCTGTCAAAGGACATTCATCTGCAGCCTATTGAAGGAGTTCCAGCAGTTTCTCGTGTTTATCCTCTTGCTGGTAACACACGTGCCCCTCAAGCTTAGACTGACGCCACTGGTAGCACCATTGCGCAAAGGCCTCGAAGACGGTCTCGTGTCCTAAATGACCAAGAGCTTCTCGTCGCGCTGCATCAGAAACAGGACAAACATCACGACTGGCTTAAGCGTCAGATGCAAAGCCTCTTGGTGGATGTCAACCACATTCGCAATCTTGCCACCAAGAATGCCTTTGTCACTCATGAAACCTGTCGGAGGTCGTGGAAGAGTTTGACCTTACTTAGTGCTGAAGCTGATCTGCAAGACAATGGCTTCACCAAGCGGTTCAAGTTTGACTCAGCTCCTCCCAGAAAATGCTCACTTGCGTCGGACTCCCTCACTTGAAGACTCTGACTACTCGTCCTCAGCTGCGACAGTGAATGCCAGAGTCATTGATGACCAAGATGATGCAACTTCACCTCCTCCAACTTTAGCGCATGTCGACACTGCACCAAGTTCTTCTGCACCACCGGACCTCAATGACGACCCTGCTGCCTCACCTGCACCTCATGGGAACGAGTAGGCGCTCTATGTCTTCAAACCTTTTTGGTCCTTACTGACAAAAGGGGGAGAAGCATATGAGTTGATAGTCTTCAAGCGGGTCCATATGGGTGATTGCTTTACTTTTTGCTACTTTTTCCAAGTGCTTACAACTCTCATTTTCGATACATTTGGTTCTTTGAGTTGTAACACTTAAACTCGATGGTCGTCTTCTACTTATTAGCTATTCTGTGATGCGATGATAAATTCCGCATGTGCGATGATAAATTCTGCACTTAGATCATTTTGCACATGTCCATTTTTCATTATGCATGTCATTATCTTCGTTAAATCATATCATGCATGATGAATTGTCATCATAGGTTGAAGAGGATCTCCACAAATACAACCTGCCCTGTGCATTTGTATTCCAAGATCAAATTACTTATATGCACATCTTCAGGGGGAGCCTTTGCAACTTATGAAGATAATACCCTATCCTTTAAAATTTCACATATTTTATTCCCCGTTGAAAACTTCAACCAGTTTGTCATCAATCACCAAAAAGGGGGAGATTGTAAGTGCATCTAGTGCCACCCCTAGTTGGTTTTGGAGTATTGACGACAAACCTGGTTGAGGGGCTAATGTGTTTGTGAGAATTGCAGGATAAACAAGTAGAAGTCCCTCATTGATTCGGTTTTTCTACCAGAGATGACCCCTAAAAATGTATGAAGACATTGAAGTCAAAGGTGGTATGTGAAGACAGTCACATTGAAGACTATGACAAGAGAAAACTCGAGTGAAGACTATGGAGCGCGAAGACATAGTTGTTTCGTCGTTCTTTTTCTTCTTTGTTGAGTCATAGGAACCACCGTACTGTTAAGTGGGGTCCAAGTGAACCAGTCAGAATGACTGAAGTGATGCTTAACCAAAAATCCTATGTCTTCAAGCGAAGACAATGAGAGCAAATCTTATCCAGAGCTGGATAAGTCAGCTTTGCTTGTAGCCCAAGTAAAGTTGTCGTGTATGTCTGAAATCTGACCATTGGAACATGTGTCAGTTCCTTAGTGACCCAGGGTCATTTTCGACAAATCAGGTCGGGTTGCCTAGTGGCTATAAATAGCCCACCCCCTACAACCATAAACGGTTGGCTGCTCAGAGTTAGTGTACGGCTTTTGTCGTTTGAGAGCAACCCACCTCGAAGCCTTTGAGAGAGAATTCCTTGCGAGGATAAAGCCCTAAACACCCAGAGCCAAGAGTGTTAGGCATCACTTAAGTCTTCCTATCTGTGTGATCTGAAGACTTATTACACTTGAGGACTGTGAATCCTCCAGCCAGTTAGGCGTCGCGTTCCGAGCATCCAAGAGTCATTGTGGATCGCTAGTGGACGAAGTCTGTGAAGGTTCGGAAGTCTACCTTGAAGACTTACCAGAGTGATTGGGCGAGGACTGGGTGTCCTTAGCTCAAGGGGAATAAGGTGAAGACACGGTCTTTTGAGTTGAATCTTAGCCTCCCTAACCAGACGTATAGTTGTCACAGCAACTGGAACTGGTCCAACAAATCATTGTCTTCAATGAGTCACTGGTTTCATCCTTCCCATTCCTTTACTTACTGTTGGCTCTAGTGAAGTCATTGGATGATTTCATTATCTTTTGTCTTCACTGAGTGACCGCTTGTTCTGATTGGCTTCACACTATCTTCCTACCGGATCTATACTTCCTAGCTGCTATTAGTCGTTGTGCTTTCACTTCATTGAATACTTGACTATGGCTTGCTTAGGGTAGTCTACCTTCCGCTGCATGATAATAGGTTTATTTCTATCATTTGTCTTTGAAACTTCCATGTTTTGAAGACTTTCATAAAAATCGCCTATTCACCCCCCTCTAGTCGATCACTAGCACTTTCAATACTAACTAAGCAATTATGTCTCTTCAAAATAACATGGCAAAAGAAAGTTATCACTACAAAATCATATAGTTTGGCTATGCTCTATCTTCACCACACAAAGTATTTAAATCATGCACAACCCCGATGACAAGCCAAGCAATTGTTTCATACTTTTGGTGTTCTCAAACTTTTTCAATCTTCCGCAATACATGATTGTGAGCCATGGACATAGCACTTTAGGTGGAATAGAATGGTGGTTTTGGAGGAGACAAAAAAGGGGAAAGATAGTCTCACATCAACTAGGCGTATCAACGGGCTATGGAGATGCCCATCAATAGATATCAATGTGAGTGAGTAGGTGAGGGACTCCTGGATTAGGGGGTGTCCGGATGGCCGGACTATACCTTCGGCCGGACTCCTGGACTATGAAGATACAAGATTGAAGACTTCGTCCTGTGTCCGGAAGGGACTTTCCTTGGCGTGGAAGGCAAGCTTGGTGATACGGATATGTAGATCTCCTACCATTGTAACCGACTCTATGTAACCCTAACCCTACCCGGTGTCTATATAAACCAGAGGGTTTTAGTCCGTAGGACAAGACAATCATACCATAGGCCAGCTTCTAGGGTTTAGCCTCTCTGATCTCGTGGTAGATCTACTCTTGTACTACCCATATCATCAATATTAATCAAGCAGGACGTAGGGTTTTACCTCCATCGAGAGGGCCCGAACCTGGGTAAAACTTCGTGTCCCTTGCCTCCTGTTACCACCGGCCTAGACGCACAGTTCGGTACCCCTACCTGAGATCCGCCGGTTTTGACACCGACATTGGTGCTTTCATTGAGAGTTCCTCTATGTCATCGCCGTTAGGTTCGATGGCTCCTACGGTCATCAATAGCAATGCAGTCCAGGGTGAGACCTTCCTCCCTGGACTGATCTTCATCTTCGGTGGCTTCGCACTGCGGGCCAATTCACTTGGCCATCTGGAGCAGATCGAAAGCTACGCCCCTGGCCGCCAGGTCAGATTTGGAAGTTTAAACTACACGGCTGACATCCGCGGGGACTTGATCTTTGACGGATTCGAGCCACTGCCGAGCGCGCCGCACTGTCACGACAAGCATGATCTAGCTCTGCCGCCGAACAATGCCCTCGAGGCCGCACGCGCATTGGCTTCGACCCTTAATTCAGAGCGTACTACGCCAATCGAGGATGGGTGGTTGGACGCCGCCTCAGGGGCTGCGATCCCAACGGCGATCGAGCCGAACACCAGCCCCGCACTCCGCGAGACTCGTGACTCCAGGGAGCCAGACTCCTCTCCGGACTCCGAACCCTCCGCGCCCCTGCCGATCGAATCCGATTGGGCACCGATCATGGAGTTTACTGCCGCGGATATCTTTCAGCACTCGCCTTTCGGCAATATTCTGATGACACTAAAGTCTTTCTCTCTATCAGGAGAGCCCTGGCCGAGCTACGGTCAGCAAGGTTGGGATACGGACGATGAAGAAATTCAAAGCCCACCCACCACCCACCTTATAGCCATTGTCGACGATCTAACCGATATGCTGGACTTCGACTCCGAAGATATCGACGGTATGGACGCCGACGCAGGAAATGATGAAGAACCAGCGCCTATTGAGCCCTGGAAAGCCACCTCGTCATATGACGTATACATGGTGGACGCACCAAAAGATGACGACGAGGAGCAGAAGGACGCACCGAAGGCTTGTTCCCTTGAGAAGCAGTCAAAGCGGCGACACAAGCGCCGCCCCAAACCCCGCCTCGACAGAAATAACGATCACACAGACCCAGCGCTGGAGCATGGCGAACCGCTGCCGGACATCATGCTGCTCTTCCTATGTAGCGTTTACCAGATAATGACACTTACCCTGTGCCTCGTCAAGCCTTTTGTTAACAAGCTCGATGTCGGCGTTTGCCGCATCTAAATGCCGTTTTAAATAGGCAAACTCGCTAGTCCGGCTAGCCACCGGAGCTTCCATCACCTGCACATAGAGGCAGTATGATTATTACCTGGGAATATGATCCTCTGTTCGTCGTCGTTTCTGACGACCACCAGAGTCTCAGGGGCTACTATCTACACAGGGCACACCTAGCATGTGCAGGACTATTATACATTATTTTATGTACCTCAAAGCCTGTCAGTAGACTCATAAAAGCTTTATGCAATCCTCTTTCGGCAAACAAGATTCTCTCCATCACCGTATTCATCAGCATACGGTGTTCATCTGAGATGGCCGCTCGCCCCACCAACTCCCTCAGAACATCCGATCGCGCACCAGACGGTGCCGGACTCTCTTGTCTGTTCTCTTCGGGAGCCGGACACTGGGAGCTTCGGGGGTCAATGGGATTATCTTCTGGCCTCACCGGATTCGGAGAGGCCCTCCGCGACGACATGTCGGGGTCGCCCGCTTCTGGAGCGGAGGAGTCCGGAGGAGGCGTTTCGCTCTCCATCATCTCTGGAAGAAGATCCCCCAAAGACGAACTCATTTGAGAGGGGCTAAGGCCCGAACTGCAAAGATATATGCAGTGGTTATTTTCTTAGAAGAAAAAGATGGCATACTTGTACTATTAAAGTATTTCGGGTCACTTATGACTCGCTGGAGGATTGATCCCCCTGCGGACTTAGTGCGGCAAAAGCACCCCCCGAGGTAGGACCCTCTATGGGAGACTTCTTCTCCCGTTTGGAAGCTTCGGCTTCCGAATCCCCGAGCACAGTCCTTTTCCTCCTCCGATCGTCTTCCTTCATGGAGACGCTCGCTCCCTCGGTTAGAATGGGCAGCGTTGGGGGCCCGCGTCCGCCCGTATTATCCTCCCCGGTATCTTCCTTCAAGGGCTCCGGGCAGGGTGCGACCTGGAGCATCTTTTCCAGTACCGGATTTTCCAAACCCTCAGGGAGGGGGGCCGGACACCGAATCAACTTCGCCTTTGTTAGCCAGTCCTGGTCAAAAAGCAAACTCTCAAAGATAACTTCCTAACAAATGAGAGATAGTATGTTCGGCCGGAAGATTCCTTACCTGTTCGGCGGCGCGGTTACTGCTCAGGCCCACGTCCTGGGTGATTTCCGGACACTCTATCCGAGGTTCGAAGAATGACTTGTACATCTCCTCGTGCGCCAGGCCGAGGAAATTTTGAATGACACGCGGTCCTTCGGGATTGAACTCCCACAAGCGAAGGGGACGGCGTTTGCAAGGCTGGACTTGGCGAACCAACATAACTTGTATTACCGCAACCAAACTAAAATCTCCATTGAAGAGATCTCGAATGTGGCTTTTCAGAATAGGCACGTCCTTGGCTAGACCCTAGCTCAGACCTCTGCTGATCCATGACATCAGTTGTGGTGGAGGGCTCGAGCAGAAAACAGGGGCGGCCGCCCACTTGGCACTTCTAGGAGCCGTGATGTAGAACCACTCCTGTTGCCACAATTCAGACACCTCTGGAATGGAACCTTTGGGCCTGGGGGCTCCCGTCATCTTGCGTATTGAGGCACCTCTGCACGCTGCATGTTGCCCCTCAATCATCTTCGGCTTTACTTCAAAAGTCTTGAGCCACATGCCAAAGTGAGGATTAACCTGGAGGAAGGCCTCGCACACGACAATAAATGTCGTGATATGAAGAAAGGAGTCTGGAGCTAGATCATGGAAATCTAGCCCATAATAATACATCAAACCCCTAACGAAAGGATCCAGAGCAAGGCCTAGACCTCGGAGGAAGTGGGAGACAAACACGACGTTCTCATTGGGTTCGGGGGAGGGGACGGCCTGCCCTCGGGCGGGCAGCCGATGCAAAACCTCGGCGGTCAGATATCTGGCCTCCCTCAACTTTTTGATGTCTTCTTCCGTGACAGAGGAAGGCATCCATCAGCCTTGAAGGCTAGATCCGGACATGATTGAGGGTTCGGAGCACCTGACCTGAACCTTGGGTGTTTCAACTTGAGGTGGGGGAAGGATTCGATTGAGCACGGGAGGGAAAAAGTAACCTTGTCCCTTTATAAAAAGGGTGAATATCAAGTGTCCTCTCCGTGGCCATTTGGACTTGCCTATAGTCTAGGAGTCCTAGAAGCGGTTGGGTTACCCACGCCCGTATTGATGAGAATACCGGAATGAGGGGACACGATCTCTGCTTTAACAAGACGTGCCAGGAAAACTGCCTCGCATAACACGCTGAGATGGGACAGTAAAACGATTTGAATAAAGGCTTGGCCGTGGTGTGATGTCACACTATGGAATACGTCAGCAGATTAGATTTGTGTAAATATTATTCTCTCTATGGCAATATGTGGAAATTATTTTGCAGAGCCGGACATTATCTTTGTGTTCAAAATCTTCTATGAAGTGCTTGAAGGAGGAACCCGCCTTGCAATGCCGAAGACAATCTGCGTGCTGGACTCATCGTCATTGAAGCCTGTTTCAGGGGCTACTGAGGGAGTCCTGGATTAGGGGGTGTCCGGATGGCCGGACTATACCTTTGGCCGGACTCCTGGACTATGAAGATACAAGATTGAAGACTTCGTTCCGTGTCCGGAAGGGACTTTCCTTGGCGTGGAAGGCAAGCTTGGCGATACGGATATGTAGATCTCCTACCATTGTAACCGACTCTTTGTAACCCTAACCCTATCCGGTGTCTATATAAACCGGAGGGTTTTAGTCCGTAGGACAAGACAATCATACCATAGGCTAGCTTCTAGGGTTTAGCCTCTCTGATCTCGTGGTAGATCTACTCTTGTACTACCCATATCATCAATATTAATCAAGCAGGATGTAGGGTTTTACCTCCATCGGGAGGGCCCGAACCTGGGTAAAACTTCATGTCCCTTGCCTCCTGTTACCATCCGGCCTAGACGCACAGTTTGGGACCCCCTACCCGAGATCCACCGGTTTTGACACCGACAGTAGGGATTGCCATGCAACGGATGCACTAGAGCTATAAGTATATGAAATCTCAACAAAAGGAACTAAGTGGGTGTGCATCCAACTCGCTTGCTCACGAAGACCTAGGGCATTTTGAGGAAGCCCATCATTGGAATATACAAGCCAAGTTCTATAATGAAAAATTCCCACTAGTATATGAAAGTGATAACATAGGAGATTCTCTATTATGAAGATCATGGTTCTACTTTGAAGCACAAGTATGGTAAAATGGTAATAGCATTGTCCCTTCTCTCTTTTTCTCTCATATTTTTTTATTTGGGCCTTTTTATGGATTTTTTTGGGGCTTCTTTGGCCTCTTTTTTTATTTTTTATTTTTCGTCCGGAGTCTTATCCCGACTTGTGGGGGAATCATAGTCTCCGTCATCCTTTCCTCAGTGGGACAATGCTATAAAAATGATGATCATCATACTTTTATTTACTTACAACTCAACAATTACAACTTGATACTTAGAACAAAATATGACTCTATGTGAATGCCTCCGACGGTGTACCGGGATATGCAATGAATCAAGAGTGGCATGTATGAAAGAATTATGAACGGTGGCTTTGCCACAAATACAATGTCAACTACATGATCATGCAAAGCAATATGACAATGATGGAGCGTGTCATAGTAAACGGAACCGTGGAAAGTTGCATGGAAATATATCTCGGAATGGCTATGGAAATGCCATGATAGGTAGGTATGGTGGCTGTTTTGAGGAAGGTATATGGTGGGTGTATGATACCCGCGAAAGGTGCACGGTATTAGAGAGGCTAGCAATGGTGGAAGGAAGAAAAGTGCGTATGATCCATGGACTCAACCTTAGTCATAAAGAACTCATATAATTATTGCAAAAACCTACAAGTTATCAAAGCAAAGTATTATGCGCATGCTCCTAGGGGGATAGATTGGTAGGAAAAGACCATCGCTCGTCCCCGACCGCCACTCATAAGGAAGACAATCAATAAATAAATCATGCTCCGACTTCATCACATAACGGTTCACCATACGTGCATGCTACGAGAATCACAAACTTTAATACAAGTATTTCACAAATTCACAACTACTCAACTAGCATGACTCTAATATTACCATCTCCATATCTCAAAACAATTATCAAGTGTCAAACTTCTCATAGTATTCAACACACTCATAAGATTTTTTTTATTAATCTTGAATGCCTAACATAATTAAGGCAAATTACCATGCTGTTTTGTAGGACTCTCATAATAATCTAAGTGAAGCATGGGAGAACAATAGTTTCTATAAAACAAATCCACCGACGTGCTCTAAAATATATAAGTGAAGCACTAGAGCAAAAACTATATAACTCAAAAGATATAAGTGAAGCACATAGAGTATTCTAACAATTTCCGAATCATGTGTGTCTCTCTCAAAAGGTGTGTACATCAAGGATGATTGTGGAAAACTAACAAATAAAGACTCAAATAATACAAGACGCTCCAAGCAAAACACATATCATGTGGTAAATAAAAATATAGCTCCAAGTAAAGGTACCGATGGAAGTAGACGAAAGAGGGGATGCCTTCCGGGGCATCCCCAAGCTTTGGCTTTTAGGTGTCCTTAGATTATCTTGGGGTGCCATGGGCATCCCCAAGCTTAGACTCTTTCCATTCCTTGTTCCATAATCCATCAAATCTTTTACCCAAAACTTGAAAACTTCACAACACAAAACTTAAAGTAGAAAATCTCGTGAGCTCCATTAGCGAAAGAAAACAAAACACCACTTCAAGGTACTGTAATGAACTCATTATTTATTTATATTGGTGTTAAACCTACTGTATTCCAACTTCTATATGGTTTATAAACTATTTTACTAGCCATAGATTCATCAAAATAAGCAAACAACACATGAAAAACAGAATCTGTCAAAAACAGAACAGTCTGTAGTAATCTGTAGCTAACGCAAGATATGGAACCCCAAAAGTTCTAAAGTAACAATATGGACGTGAGGAATTTATCTATTAATCATCTGCAAAAAGAATTAACTAAATAGCACTTTCCAAATAAAAATGGCAGCAATTCTCGTGAGCGCTAAAGTTTCTGTTTTTTACAGCAAGATTAAAAAGACTTTCCCCAAGTCTTCCCAACGGTTCTACTTGGCACAAACTCTAATTAAACACAAAAAACACAACAAAAACAGAGGCTAGATAAATTATTTATTACTAAACAGGAGCAAAAAGCAAGGAATAAAAATAAAATTGGGTTGCCTCCCAACAAGCGCTATTGTTTAACGCCCCTAGCTAGGCATAAAAGCAAGGGATAGATCCAGGTATCTTTAGTTGGTAATTCTTTAATGAGAAATCTACCACTTTTAGTAGTTTCTTTACTTTTATCAATAATCAAACTTCTCGGCACAAGATCGAAAAAATCATTAGTAGCAAATGGTTCCGTAATGAGAGCAAAAAGATTAGGATGAATACTTATAGATTTGAGATCCGCAGTTTCTTTGCTAGAGGATTCACCCTTATTTTTAGGAACATACATAAGCTTGGCAATTTTAGTTGGAGGACTTGGAGTATTCTTTACGGAAGAAAAAGCAATTCCCAAGTTTGTAATGATACCCTCAAGTTTATCGATTCTAGTGGAATCATTATTTATTCTTTCATTAACTATAGGTTCCTTCTCTTTAATATTTTTCAAAGTTACTCCTACTTTAGATCCATATTGGGTAATTTGGTTGTGGATCTTTTTATCAAAATTTTCAATTAACTCAACGGTAGCAACTTTATTTTCAATAATTTCAAGTTTTTGCATTACATGCTCCAAAGTTAACATAGTTCCATTAACCAAAAGAGGGGGTGAGCCAAACAAATCTATCATAGCATTATAGGAATCGAAAGTGTGGCTACCCAAGAAATTCCCTCCGGCAATGGTATCAGGGACATATCTGTGCCAAGGAATAGCACCTACATAAAAATTGCAGAGAAGAATAGAAGTAGATTGCTTCCTGGTAGATCTATTCTGAGCATTGCAAATTCTATACCAAGCGTCCTTTAGGTTTTCTCCTTCCCTTTGCTTAAAATTAAGAACTTCATTTTCGAGAGACGACGGAGAAGATACGGGACTAGCCATAATGACAAGCAAGCAATCCAACACACAAGCGAACAAGAAACAGGCAAAAAGAGGCAAATAGAGAAAGAGAGGGAGGATGGAGAGAGAGAGAGGGCAAATAAAACGGCAAGGGTGAAGTGGGGGAGAGGAAAACGAGAGGCAAATGGCAAATAATGTAATGCGGGAGATAAGGGTTTGTGATGGGTACTTGGTATGTCTTGACTTGCAACGGCGCCACAAGTGACTCGTTGTCGGGAGTCAAATCTTGATTTGTCTTGCGCGAACCTCCCCGGCAACGGCGCCATAAATCCTTCTTGCTACCTCTTGAGCATTGCATTGGTTTTCCCTTGAAGATGAAAGGGTGATTGTCGGTGTCAAAAACGGCGGATCTTGGGTAGGGGATCCCGAACTGTTCGTCTAAGGTGGATGGTAATAGGAGGCAGGGGACACGATGTTTACCCAGGTTTGGGCCCTCTTGATGGAGGTAATACCCTACGTCCTGCTTGATTGTTCTTCATGATATGAGTATTACAAGAGTTGATCTACCACGAGATCGTAGAGGCTAAACCCTAGAAGCTAGCCTATGGTATGATTGTATGTTGTCCTACGGACTAAACCCTCCGGTTTATATAGACACCAGAGGGGGCTAGGGTTACGCAGAGTCGGTTACAAGGGAGGAGATCTACATATCCGTATTGCCAAGCTTGCCTTCCACGCCAAGGAGAGTCCCATCCGGACACGAGACGAAGTCTTCAATCTTGTATCTTCATAGTCCAACAATACGGCCAAAGGATTTAGTTCGGCTGTCCGGAGACCCCCTAATCCAGGACTCCCTTAGTAGCCCCTGAACCAGGTGAGGGAGTCCTGGATTAGGGGGTCTCCGGACAGCCGGATTATATCCTTTGGCCGGACTGCTGGACTATGAAGACACAAGATTGAAGACTTCGTTCCGTGTCCAGATGGGACTCTACTTGGCGTGGAAGGCAAGCTAGGCAATACGGATATGTATATCTCCTCCTTTGTAACCGACCTTATGTAACCCTAGCCCCCTTTGGTGTCTATATAAACCGGAGGGTTTTAGTCCATAGGACAACATACAATCATACCATAGGCTAGCTTCTAGGGTTTAGCCTCTCTGATCTCGTGGTAGATCTACTCTTGTACTACCCATATCATCAATATTAATAAAGCAGGAAGTAGGGTTTTACCTCCATCAAGAGGGCCCGAACCTGGGTAAAACTTCGTGTCCTCTGCCTCCTGTTACCATCCGCCTAGACGCACAGTTCGGGACCCCTTACCCGAGATCCGCCGGTTTTGACACCGACATTGGTGCTTTCATTGAGAGTTCCTCTGTGCCGTCGCCAGAAGGAAGGATGTCTTGTCTCGTCTTTAAAGACGGTATTAATGTCGGGGGAGCTTTGGCTGTCGGCCAAACTCTCCGGCTAGGCGGTTTCATCATGATCGCCTGTTCGGCCGCCGTGGCGACGATGACTTCTCGGGTCATCGAAAACAGTCTCCACGTCAAATCGGCACTCGCCGAACAGATGTATCCGATGGAGCTCGCCTCCTTAAACGAGCTCTTAGATCGCATCGCCTCCTTGGGAGTTGCTACGGACTATGATCGGATTGGGCTTAAACCCGATCAAAGGGAGATTAACTCTCCACCGGTCACCCATCATATTGAAGTGGTGGAGGAATAATGCGGCGACCTTTCCTCTATCTTGAAGACCAACTATGTCCGGATTCCCGAGCTCTCTGAGACGGACGCCCGTTCACGGGAGGACAACATCCAATCCCTGAACTTAGAGTCAGGCAGCGGGTCAAGATTATCGGGTCACACCCCGGAACCGGAACTTCCAAAATTGGAAATTCCTCGGCCCCTGGATCCCAGATCAGGTGAGGGTTCGGATTCAATTCCACCCACCCACCCAAACATAAGCGATCTTTCCCACATCAGGCAAGAGCCCCAGGAAACAGTACATCACTATTGGGCCAGATTCCTCCTTGCGATGAACAAGGTTAAGGACTGTCGCGAGGAAGACGCAATCCTATTTTTCTGCAATAATTACACGGACAAGGGAATCCTTAATGCCATAAATCGCCGTGAGATAACACGCTTCACTGACTTGGCGTCCATAGTACGAAAGTACTGTGCGATGGAAAGTGCCTAGAAAACCGAAATAAACTTTTGGGATAATCCGGCCCTGAATACAAACCCAGTCCGAAACAAAAGGGTGCATTATCACAATACACCCAGGTCAACTACCAAAAAGCAAAAACCCTCTACAAGGTATGGAACCGTACTAGAGGGATGGCTCAACGGACCCTGCAAAATTCATAGTACAGCGGATACAATACCAACGCACAGCCTTAGAGCATGTTGGATACTCCGGCAGGTGGCCAAAAGTGGTGAGGATCTACTTCTCCCAAATACCATAGAGCACCATCCCATGGATAACAATATGGTGTTAACGGTCTTTGAGACCTTCGCGTCAAATAATAGACGCAAGCGAACACTCCGTAGCATGGCCGAAATCTGCCACGTAGCAGCAATAAATCCATGGAGTGACACGGCTATTACCTTCAATGCCAGTGACGAACCTAAATTCCGAACAGCCCGAGCACCAGCCGCACTGGTCCTCAATCCAATCCTGGACGGCTTTCGACTCACCAAAGTACTCGTGGACGGTGGCAGCGGATTAAACCTCATCTATGAGGAAATTCTTCAAAAGATGGAAATAGACTAGAACCGCATTGAGCAAAGTAGCACAACCTTGAGAGGAAGCACGCTATGCTGGGAAAATCACACTAGATGTGGTATTCGGCATGCCGGATAATTACAGGTCCAAAGAAATCACATTCCAAGTGGCCCCGTTCAGCAGTGGTTATCACGCTCTTTTAGGACAGGAGGCATTCACAATCTTCCAAGCCGTACCTCATTACGGGTACATGAAGCTCAAAATGCCCGGGCCCAACAGAATCATCACTCTTGCTAGCGATCCGGACACATCACTCCGCGCCGAAAACAAGACAGCCGCATTGGCCCTTGAGACACTATCCGAAGCCCTCTCGGCCGAGGAATTAACCACGCTACGCTCCACAGTGGACAGGGACGACGTGATACTCGACAAGAGATCCAAGTCCACCTCTTTTAAACCAGCGGATGAAATAGTCAAATTCCAAGTCCACCCAACTGATCCTACAAAACATCCTCCATCGGGGCACAGTTAAGCCCCACTGTGGACGCCGCACTACGAGAGTTCCTGCGCGAGAACTGGGACATATTCGCCTGGCATCCCACAGATATGCCAGGAATCCCACTCAGGCTGGCCGAGCATAGCCTCATTATCCTAAAGGGATTCAAGCCGGTCAAGCAAGCTCTTTGGCGTTTCTCCGAACCTAAGAGACAGGCCATGGGAGAGGAACTAGCCAAGTTATTGGAGGCCGGATTCATCAAAGAAATAAAACACCCGGACTGGCTAGCAAACCTGGTGATGGTACCAAAGAAGGACAAATCCTGGCGCCTTTGTGTTGATTTCAAAGACCTTAATAAATCTTGCCCAAAGGATCCCTTCCCCCTCCCATGCATCGATAAAATCATTGATGCTACCGCAGGACACGAGTCATTGTGTTTCCTTGACGCATACTCCGGTTACCACCAAATAAAGATGGCGGAGTCCGATCAAGCCGTAACGGCATTCATCACACCATACGGTCCCTTCTGTTTTAACACAATGCCTTTTGGGCTCAAGAATGCCGGCGCAACATATCAGCGCATGATTCAGACATGTTTGGAGAAACAAATCGGCAAAATAGTAGAGGCATACGTAGATGATGTGGTTGTTAAAACCAAACATGTCAACTCTTTGATAGACGACTTGAGGCTCACATTTGACAACCTCCGAACATACGACATCAAGCTCAATCCGGAAAAATGCGTTTTCGGCGTACCAGCCGGAAAGCTCCTGGGTTTCATTGTCTCCAGTAGGGGTATTGAAGCCAATCCGGCCAAAATCCGAGCTTTGTCACAGTTGGCTACACCAACAGACCTCAAACAAATCCATAAGTTAACTGGATGCGTGGCGGCTTTAAGCCACTTTGTCGGGGGAAACTGATCCACGAACACCTATGGGGCCGGCGGACCGGGCCCCTTTCGGTTCGGC